>NW_001849079.1:2869-10084 GCF_000209065.1 Trypanosoma cruzi | reverse complement strand
CCACTGCGTGCTTGCCGGGCGGCGCGCAGCTGCGGATTGGCGGCCTCAGCGAGAGCACGGCGCGCCTGGTTCCGCACGCCCTCGTCAACATGACGAATGTGACGTCGATGGAGGGCACGATTGTGCTGCATGGCGCGATGCCGCCGAACTCGAGTGTGCTGCTGGCGAACTCGACGCTGCGCGCGACGGTTGGCGGGTCGCAGTACGTGCAGACGACCCCTGGCCACGAGAAATCCCGGTACGGCCCCGCGCTTGTCCTGGACGGCGTCCGTCTTCTGTCGACGCGGTTTGTCATGACGCGGTCGACTCTGGTGTGTGGCGGGGGTTCGTGCGCTGCGATCCTTGTGGAGCGTGGCCTCGGTGTGAACCTGTCCAGCGTCTTCTACATGGACAACTGCGCCGTCAATTCGCAGACGCACGTGATGTACGCCCTTGCGTCGGACCTGCGTGTTAGTGGTGGCTCCGTGTTCTCCGTACAGAACAACTCGTGGAGTGCGCCGAGCACCGAGTACTACAAAGGCGCGTGTGTGTTTGGGGACGTTGCGGTGGATGGCGGCAGCGTGCTGCAGATTGTGTCCAGCACTTTCCGTCTCGGCTTCGCCATGCTCATGGCAACCACGCTGACTGTGACTGGCGGCAGCTGGCTGGTGCACCGCGACAACGAGTTCCGCACTGCCTACGTTGTGTACGTGGACAAATACGACGGCGTGGCGTTCCGCGATCGGAGTGTGTGGTCGATACTTTACAACGACTTTGGTCAAGGCTCGTACTCGTCGATCACTGCATACATGACAAACGGGTGGTCACCACCATCCGACACGCGCCCGATCATCTACGGCACGTGCAACAAGGTAAAGAGATCTCCTGTGACCAATTACAGAAGACAACTCAATATTGTGGCGCCCGTGACGGCATTGGACTGTGGAAATTGCACCGTGGACGCCGTGTGCTTTGCAGCGAGGACGAGCAGCGTCAGCGGCTGTGGATGTGTGTGCGCTGCTGGCGGCCACGGTGACAAGTGTCTGCCAGCTGCGGTTCCGGACGGCCTTGGAGCGTTCCCGCTCCCCGATGCGAACGATACGGAGGTCCGCTGCGTGCACGGTGGCAGCATCAGCTCCGTGGACTATCCTGATCCCGGTGTGCGTGGTCTGTGCTTTGTCAGCGTGACCTTCACCGCCGCGATTGTGCTGGACCTGTGGAGCTTCGACGCGCCAGGAAAGATACTCAACATCACGCTGCTGCAGTGCGTCCTCATGGGCTTGTCGATCAAGGGGACTGGTGCGCGCGTGCACGTGAGCGTGACATCCTCGATGCTGGATTCTGGTACATTGGAGTTTGAAGGTGATTTTGGCACGAGTTCCCAGATGCTGGTGGCAGGCAGTAAGCTCTTGTCAGCGTCGAGCCATGCCATTAAATTTCCAAGGTTTACTTTTGGTGCGAACACGACGCTGCTGCTGCTCGACAACAACATGGAGGGGGAGAGTTTCGCAGTTTATTTCCCCGTTGCTGTTGTTGTTGATGGTAGTGGGATCATTATTAAGGGAAATATGCTGAAGTCAACAAAGAGGGATTACAGCTCGGAGTCTGCCGTTTATTATAACGGTGTTGATGTGAAGAACGGCGGCTATATTGACGTCGAGAACAACACGATGAGCGCAGCCAGCGGCATTTATTTTCAGTTTTTGGTTTCTGTGAGCTCCGCGGGGCTGCTGAGGGTGGCGGACTGCACCTTCACTGGCAGCACGGAGGCATTCAATTCTGCTCTGGTGCAGTTGAGCGACTCGGTTGCTCTTCAGGGTGGTGCGCAGTGGCGTGTGGAGGGCAACAACGTGAGCGCAGCCTCAGTATTCATTATGCCGTATTCCTGGTACAGTATTGAACTATCGGGCAGCGGCACCACCGTGTCGCTTGCACACAACCGTCAGGCGGACTCGAGTAAAGCCTTTGCGAGAATTACTTCATCGGGTTTGATTGCGACGTCACCCGCGCGGTTTGTGGTGGGGTGCAACATGCAGGGCGCTGAGGAGGTGTCGTACGACGGCGTGTTTCCGGAGAAAGTGGTGGTGTTCGGGTGTGGCACATGCAACGACGACGCGGCGTGCTACATGCCCGGGACGGAGTCGGTGGACCGCAGCTCATGCTCGTGCAGCTGCAAGAGCGGATGGCATGGCGCGTCGTGTCTTCCCTTCGGGGTGCCCGACACGGTTGTACCGTCCTTGCCGGAGAGAGCCGTGGACGGCGGCACGAGCTGCGTGGTGAACCAGACGCTGACGAGCCTCGCGCTGAACATGTGGAAGACGCACCACTGCTACGTGGGTGTGACATTCAGCGGCGTGGGTGCTGCGTTGACATTTTCCTTCAACAGTATGCCGCTGCATCTCCCCATCAACATCACGCTCACTGGGTGTACATTCCGTGAGGGTGCCGCGCTGCAGTTTGTTGGGGGCACTGAGGTGGCCGAGTCGGCCGGCGTCCTTATCCGCGTGAGCCAGACGGTGATGCGGTCCTCCGTTGTTCTATTTAGACGTGTCCTCCCGCAGCACTGCGACATCGCCGTCACGGAGGTTGACGCGGTGCAGTTGCCGAATTCTGTGAACTACATGTTGAGCGTCGTGAAGCTGGACGACGTTGCGTTGACTGCGTCCTTACTGCTGGTCAGCAACGTCAAGGCGCGTGCTTTGGGTTACAGTGGATATGGTTTTTACTCGACCGGGACACTGACGCTGGTGGGCGGCAGCTCGCTGTACACGCGGTACTGCAGCTTTGATAAATACACACGCATGTTGTACATGTATAGGCTCATTGCCAGTGATCGCTCCGTTTTTGCGCTGCTCAACAATACGATGTCCTCCGGGACAAGTTTCCTGTACCAGTACCACGACCTCACCGTGTCGAATCACAGCGTGCTGCGCATGGTGGGGAACAGCGGCTCCGTGTCCTACGCCATCTATGCATATAATTCTTGGACCGTCCGGAATTCAAGCTGGCTGGATTGGCGCGACAACGACGTGGGAGTGGGTGCGATGTTCTACTACTTTTCCTTTGGCGGTTCTGTGAACATCGATGGCAGCAGTGTGGTGACGCTGACGGGCTGCAGGATGGGCTCAACGGGGTTGTATAAGTCTCCGCTGTCGCGGATTGACGCCGGCTACGGGTTCGTTGCCGGATGTCTGACGGTTGCGGGCCGGGTGCTGACGACGGCGGCTGAACTGGAGCTGAATGGCATCACCAACGTGACGACGGTTGCTGCGTGCGGGGAGTGCACGAGGGACGGCGACTGCTTTGCTCCGCTGACGACGGCGGTCAGCGACTGCAAGTGCCGGTGCGCTGCTGGAGGGCACGGCGATGTGTGCGTCCCGGCGCCTGTGCCTGCTGGTCCGCCACCACCGCCACCGCCGCCCGCACCACCGTCACCGCCGCCGATTGGTGAGTGCATCAGCGACATGGTGTACCCCGAGGTTGCGCAATCTGTGGGCAGCGGGCTGTCGTGGCTGTGCTACCGCAACGTGACGTTCAGCGGGGGTGGCATGATCCTGACGGTGCTGATTGGGGGGATGACGGGCGACGTGGCGAACATCACGTTTGATGGATGCACGTGGAGGGACGGTGCCGTGCTGGTGCTGTTGGGCAACGCGCACGCTGCTGTGGAGTCGCTGAACGTTTTTGCCACCGGCAACACGTTCGATGACGCGCTTCTTAGCCCGGAGGGTGATTTTCCACCGCACACGAACATCACCATCAGCGGGAACCGCTTCACGGTCACGAGGCTGATCTCTCGGTCGGGCTTGGACATTAGAAGGCCGTCGTGTGTAGCGATGAATGGGCTGGTGGTCAGCAATGACTCCGCGGTGGTGCTCAGTGGCAATGTGTTTCAGAGCGTGACGGCATCGTCAAGTGCCATTTACGTTGTTGGATCTGTGCTGAGGGTGTCGTGGCACTCCCTGTTTGCGGTGGTGGGCAACATGTTTCATATGGACGACGGTGGCGCTACGGTGATATATCTTGAGGGGTCTGGCCAATCCTCGTCGCTGGATGTACTGAACAACTCCGCTGTGGTGATCCGAGACAACGTTGCGTCGAGGCCGGTGAGGTACTTCATATTATTTTTCTGGGCATTACGTGTGGAGTCCTGGTCAGCGGTTGTGTTTCAGGGCAATGACATGCAGGGAAGCTTGAATGTGTTCTTCACCAACTACTACACCTATGTCTACTACAACTCCTGGCTGCAGTTGAGCGGCAACCTCTGCCGTGAATCCCCATCGGATGCCTTTGCCTATGCATACCCCAGGGTAAATCTACGGAACTCCACGGTGTCTGTGTCCGGCAACAAATTCATTTCCAGCACGGGCACGCCGAAGGTGCTTTGGATAGACTCAGGGTCCAGTGATCTCACAAACGGAACGGTTGTGGCCGCGTGCAACACTGTGAACGACAAGGATGGGGCGGAATACAGTATTCCGTCCGCGTACAATGCGACCATTCTGAACTGCAGCGACCCATGCACCCTCGCGGCGTCGTGCTTCCCCGCGTACACGGCGACGGCGTCGAGTGATGGCTGCGCCTGCACGTGCGCTGAGGGCGGCCACGGCGATGCGTGCCTGCCCGTCGCTGTTCCCGAGCCACCGAGTACTGACGGCGCCGACTCGTGCGTGCAGGACGTGCGTGTGGATGGGGATGTGAACGCCGGTTTCGGGACGTCGGTGGTGTGCTACGTTGGTGTGACCTTTGCGGCGGACGTCGTGGTGGACGTGGAGTCGATGTCGGGGAGCGTGCGCAACGTGACGCTGGTGAACTGCACTTTTGTGGGCAGAGCGAGCCTGTACGTTGTCGGGTGGCGGTCCGACCCGCCTGCTGGCCAGCGTGCCGATGTGTTGATCAGCGGGCTCGAGTCGCGCTCCGGCGGCGGCGTGGTGGTGGCGAACCGCTTTCCGCCGGGCTCGCGCGTCACTGTGGTGGACTCGGTGCTGATTGCAGAGAAGCGCATTGCGTACCGCGGCGCCTACGACCTTGGCGACGCCTCCGCGTGCCTTGTGGTGCACAACGTGAATCTGACGGGGAGCGTGCTGACCATTGCGCGCACGCGGGTGGCGGCTGTGTTCGGCGACGCTGTTGGCGTGTTGGTGGCTGGCGGCGTGGCGCTGTCGTCGCGCGGTGCGCTTTACATGGACGGGCTGTCGGTGCAGACGGCGCTGGGGCTGTGCGTGTCGGTGGAGGGCGGTGTTGCGGCCAGCGGCGGCTCCGTGATGGCGTTTGTTGACAGCGACTTTCTGCTGTGCAAGCACGCGGTGTCTGTGCGCGGGGCTGTGAGCGTGTCGGGCTCCGCCGTGGCGCTTGTGCGGAGCGACTTTGCGTCGACGGGGGACTACGCGGTGGCGTTTTATTCGACGGTGAGCCTGGCCGGCGGGTCGATGCTGCTGGTGAAGGGCAACGTGCACGACGGCGTCTCGAGGGAGATGCTCTACGCCGCTGGCGCCGTGACCGCTGCTGGGAGCACGCTGGGCTTTGTGCACAACCGAGCGCTGCTGCCGCGGATGCTGTCGGTGAGCCTGTCGCTTTCGACTGGGGCGCATTTGAGGGTGGCATGCAACGACGCTGGTGGGCGAGTCCTGTCGACGGCGGAGGAGTACGCAGCGGCAGGTTTTGGCGACGCTGGGAGCATCGACGTTGCTGGGTGCGACGTCTGCGACAGGGACACGTACTGCTACGCGCCCGGGACGGCGACGGCGAGCATGAAGGACGGTGTGTGCGTGTGCGCGTGCGGCAGCGGCGGGTACGGCGAGGCGTGCGTGCCTGTGGGAGCTCCCGTGCTGCCGCCCGCTGCGGTCACCGCGTCGAGTGTGTTCGTCCGCGAGAACTTGACGGTGCGGTCGGTGTTCGTTGTGCCTGCCGGTGCGAGCGAGGTGACGCTGCGCCACGTTGTGCTGGACGGCGTGAGTCCTGTGCTCTACGTGCCGTGGATGGCGCGAGACGGCGTGCGGATCGTTGTGCAGAACGTGTCGCTGCGTAACGGCGCCGTGCTGTACGTGATGGGCGGTGGAGGGTTGCGCGGTGCGGTGGCTGCGGGAAGCAACGAGAGCGGACCGGTGGAGCTCTCCGTGTGCGATGTGGAGGCGCTGAACGGTGCGCTTGTTCTGACCGGCACGTTTCCCGCGGGGTCCGCGCTGACGGTGACGGACACCCTGCTGGTTTCCGCGAGGCCGACGCCGCTTGTGTATCTTTCCGGCTCGCAGTCCTCGCCGTACGCACCGGTGCTGGTGCTGTCGGGCCTGCGGCTCGTGCGGTCCGTGCTGGTTGTGTCCGGCGTTGCCCTCGTGACGGTGATGACTGGTGGGCGGACGGTGGTGGTGGACGGCGCGGTGCTGGAGCTCGTCGGTGGCGGTGTCGCGCTGGACGCGGCTGTGTTCGGTGGCGAATATGCGTTGTACGCGAGTGCGCGCGTGGTTGCGTCGGAGGGTGCTGTGCTGCGCGTGTCGGGGAGCCAGGTGTACGCCGCGCATGGATTGGTGTTCGACAACGGGGTGGAGGCCAACAAGTCCGCCGTCGTAGTGAATGACAACGCCGGCGCGCTGACGGATGGCGCGCTGCTGGCGCTGCGGGAGACGGCGTCGTTTGTGTCCGGGTCGTGGCTGTCGGTGCGCGGCAACAGCATCAGCGGCAGGCTCCTGTCGGTGCCTCCGTACCCGCGCCGTGCGGAGCTTGTGCAGAGCACGCTGACGCTTCACAAGAACGCTGGCAGCGGACCCGTCGTGATGGACGGCACCGTTGGACTCGGGGGCGCCGGCCGAAAGTTCGTTGTGGGATGCCTGACGCTCAACGGGCAGGCGCTGCAGCCGATCGACTACAGGTCCGCCGGCATCATTGGGAAATTCCGCCCCGTGGCGTGCAGCGTGTGCGACGCCGACGTGAGCTGCTTTGCTGCTGCGACGAGGGCGATGTCGGGGTCGTGCGGCTGCCGCTGTGCTGAGGGCGGGTACGGGCACGACTGCCTGCCTGTGTACCTGCCGCACGTGGACGGGTGCAACCGCACGCCCGAGAAACCGCTGCTGAGCCACACGGCGACGCTGACGGCGACGCGCAGCCTGACGCCAACGTGGACGCCTACACCGCCCAACGAGCCTGAGTGCGACGCGCTACAGTCCGACGAACTACGGACCGACGGAGACGCTGCAGGTGACGGAAACGGTGACGCTGCTGTCCACGCCGACCCCGGCAGCG
>NW_001849079.1:0-2769 GCF_000209065.1 Trypanosoma cruzi | reverse complement strand
CGTTGCGTGCGCTGCCGGAGGGAATGGCCGCTGCTCTGCATGACTATTTGGGCACTACGGGGCGCACCGCATGCTTTGATGGTATTCTGCGTGGATGTGGACACCTCGCCGACCACGGACCCCGTGAGACACTGAAGTTCTACGTCGTTACCTGCCGTGGTGCGACCCCGCAAGAAGGCATCTGTGCCGATCCCGCGAGCAGCATGGCGGCACTGCAGTCCTTCGGTCTTGACGTTGTGACGCCGCAACCGGCAGTAGAGCTGGGGACAGACGAATACGCAGTCCTGCGAGACGGCATGGCGCGTCGTCTTAACTGTGAGGGTGCGGTGTTTTACGGCTGCAATGAGGCGGGGGTTGTTGTGCGGATGTGGAAGCGGCGTTCCCACGCATACGCAATGGAGCGTGCGGCGCAGGAGGCCATCGTCACGCACCGTTTGTGCGGTGTGGCGCTCCGCTCGAGGCTCGCAGGCAAGCTCGCCGGGCTGCCAGAGGAGGTGCGCCGGTGCCTCGGCGACTGGGAAGCGGAACGCCTCGACTATCTTGTGCGGTTTGCAGCGTGGCTGCATTTGACACGGCGGCAAACGGCGCGAACGGACCTTGGCGGGCTGCAGGACCTGCGCCGCCGATGGATCACGCTGCGAAACCAGTTCACGCAGGACCTGCGCCGCCCATGCGCACGTGCGGTCCCAAGTGATGCACTACGAGCCGTCCGGTGACGACGCTGTCGTCTGCGTTGGTCCGCAGGGCTGCGGCAAGTCCACATTCTGCCGCACCCTGTACGCTCTGCTGCGCCAGGCAGGGCTTTCGCCATGTTGGATCAACCAAGACGAGGCCGGCGGAGGGCGGCAGTTTCTTGACGCCATTCGGCGCGCGCAGCGAGGCGGCCACACGCACCTTATCATGGACAAGATGAACCTCGATGAGGCCGCACGCGACGGCTACGCCGATCTCGGGCTCAGGGCATTGACAATGGTGTGGTCACACCCCGACGGCACGGATGCACTAGTGGACATCTGCTTCGACCGAGTCCGTCGCCGTGGTTCTGCCCACCGCACTTTCAAGGCGGACAGAGGGGAAGGGCGGCGCGTGCGTCAAACGCTGCTGGGCTGTGCGACGCGGTGCCGTCCACCAACCGAGGCGCCGCTGGTTGAGGTAGGCGTGGCAGACGACACTGCCACCATTGCACGGCGCGTTTGGGCTGAACTTTCCGCACGCGGTTTGACGGACATACCCGAAATTTAGACAATTGACATGGCGAACGCCTGCGAGTCTTTTCTGTGCTGTTTCCCCGCCACGTGGAGTATGCCGCAATTCAGATTGCGTCACCCGAGAGGGTTCTCGAGCTTGTGCCGCCAGAGATGCTGGACGGCAAGAAGGTGCAGAAGGCCTTCCATGTGACGACGCTGTACCTGGGTCGTGACGCCTGCAAGGACCCTGTCCTGCTGCGGCAGCTGGTGGGGCTGCTGGGCGAGTCCATTGAGCTCACGCTGACGAGCGTTGCGTCTGATTCGAAGGGGACGGCGATCGCGGTGCGCAACGAGGGAGAGGTCCCCTGCGAAAATGTTCATCCACACATCACCATCGCGAACGCGCCGGGTGTTCCGCCTGCGCACAGCAACGAGCTGCTGGACGATCCCCATGCGGATGACCCGTGCCGCACCGTCGACAGTCTCCCCGCCGGCACACGCGTCACCGGGACACTTGTCTTCAGGTGGCCGTGAGGGACACTGCGGTGCTCGCCGCTGGCTGCAGTGGCATCCTCTGCCACCCCATGCTGGGCTCGTGGGTGCTGGTGGCCGTGGTGGTGTAAGCACCTGCTTTGTGACTGCATCGCCGAGTGTAGTGCATGACGTTCCCACACTCCCGTGGCGACCCCGCTTCCCACATTCAGTATTGTGATGGTTCTATGGACTTCCGCCGTTGTTTTCTAGGAGCCTGTGGAGGGGATGATCGCGAGGAGGGCTGGCTATTTAAATTAATATGTATCCTGATAAAACGAATACGCTTTACGACACTTTTCTACCGTATGATTTTTGGTATGACCACGGCTGTAGGGGATTAGGGAACCGATAGCCGCCAGATAATTTTGTAAATTTAATTTTACCATCTCACCCACTCTCTTTTGATTCCCACATTGCGGTGAGGTCCTGTGGCTGGAGAGCCCCAAGGTTTGACACTTCGTAAATTATTAATATATATATGTATGTATATATATGTATCCAATCCGAATAGAGCGCAGCATGTCACGAGAGTGGCTATCGGAATACATATGTGCACATATACTTACTTGGGGCAAAGCTTGAGGGTGTGGTGAGCCCACTGCTTTTTCACTCACCCCTTCTTCCTCCTGTATTGCTTGATTTTCGTAAATAACTTTACGATCCGGTCAATCGCCCCAGGCGAATGTTTGCTTCTGTTTGCTCTTACCTCCCTCTGGTGCGAATCGGCCTGCCTCTTTGATTGGACTTCTTTCTTATGCCCCAAGCAAGGTGACACATGTTTTATTATTGCGGCTGCGCGCCGCAGCCATCCATCGCTTCCTTCGCCGGCGGTGTCTTTGATTGCTGGTTTGCGTGGCGTGGTGTTAATTTGTGCGACTGCTCGTGTGACTCACTCGTGTTGCAGGTTGGCTGTGTGGGAGGAGCTCGTTCATTTTCACGTTGCCGCGTAACTGAGGGTGAGTGCTGGTAGCCACTGAACGGCGTTGCGCCTTGTGTGCCGGCTGCTGTGCTTCCACGTTGTGCTGAGATGCTTGAGGGGGCAATTGTT
>NW_001849078.1:5424-9798 GCF_000209065.1 Trypanosoma cruzi | reverse complement strand
TTCGTCATGTTGACGAAAGCGTGGGGCATCAGGCGCGCCGTGATCTCGCTGAGGCCGCCAATCCGCAGCTGCGCACCGCCCGCAAGCACGCAGTGGCGCAGCGTCACGTTCAGCGCGTCAGCGAACGCATCCATCAAACGCAGGTCCACCGTCACAGTGATCGGCCCGCTGAACACCACCGAGTCGAAGCACGTCGTCGCACGCCCACCACCAACCGTCACGGACTCCGTCAGCGTCACGCCACTCACGCAGCCCTGCGCACCGCCACCACCGGACCTCGCAGGCGGCACGTCGAACGGCAGGCACGCCTCGCCCACACCGCCGGCACGGCAGCTGCACACGCAGTCGGTGAACGACGCAGTCAGTGCATCGAAGCACGCCAGCGCTGCCGCACAGCCGTCGCACGGCACCACGCTCACGGAGGGCAGGCCGGCCATGCGATAGTCGCCGCTGCTCCGCAGCACCCGGCCGCCAGCACGGTTGCACTGCACCGACACGACGCCGCTCGTGATCGTCAGCCCGGAGACAAGCGTCGCGCCAGTGGCAGCGCAGCGCGCAATCGACACGGCGCCGCCGCTGAGCGTCACCCCCGACAGCGACGCCACCGACAACGCCTCGCCCACCGCCCACACGTCGTGCATGTCCAGCCACCCGCCGCCACCGACCGTCCCACCGTCGCAGCGCACCAGCGACGACGCAACAGACCCCTCAACGCCAACGAAGCGCAACACCGAATCAAGCACCGCTAGGCGCTCTCCGAGCACAATGCCGCCGCCGCTGCTCACAACCGACACGTTTGTCACAGAGAGCACCGAGTGGCTCCGCAAACTAACACGCGACGAGGACGCCACATGCATCGCGGACGCGGTCGGACCGCCCGACGTCACCAGCGACACGCCGTCAAGCACCACCGCGCTCGACAGCAGGTCCACGCCGCCGCCAACGTACACCGCCGACCCGCCCACGTGCAACGACCTCAGCACAGTGTTGCTCACACGCAGCTGCGACTGCAACAGCGACGTCGCGTACAGCACAAGCGGCGATGCCACCGCGTCCGTCAGCCCGCTCAGCTGCGAGTAGTGCATCGGCCCCGGCGTCACAATCGTCGAGTCGCGGACCGTCACGTTCGTGTGTGCCGGCAGGTTGTGCACAAACACGAGCGAGCAGTAGCCGCCGGACAGCCCGCTCACGCTCACCTCCAGGCTCCGGTCACTCGCCGGCTCGCCGCTGTAGCCCCGCACGTAGAGCTGCGCACCGCCGTCGCACACGCAGTTCCTCAATTCGATGCGCAGCGCACCGGGGAGCATCGCCGCCACGTCGAACACCACAGCCACGCCGTTCGTGATGGACACGCCGTCCATCAGCGCCGTGTCCACGGCACGGCCAACCGTGATGGCTCTGTCCACCGTGCCGCCCCGCAGTCGCAACACCACCGCATGCACCGCGGGCATCCACGCCGCAGCAGCAACCAGCGCCAACACCAAAAGAAGCGCCGCACGCACAGCCGCAATGGCCCTGCGCTGCACACGGTGCCGGCTGCGCGGACACGCACCCACCGCAGACCGCATCCACCGACCCAGACACGTATCAGCAGGGCTCTCGTGGTGTGTCGCACTCGCCCCGTCAACCATTCCTCCTGTCTATCAAATCCCTTTCTACGGATGGCAAATCCAGATACACGATTCCGATAGGTCGTTATCCCACTAATTCTAATCCTAATACTGCGAGTAATCCCTAACACCTTGAAACGATAGTTGTGCTGGTAAAGCAAAAGTAACTCTAACTGCACGGTCAGAAAAGGAACAAAAGGAAGCAACCACAGTAACCAAACACAGTGGCACGCAGAGGCATCCGGCCACAAAAAATCCCAAACACAGTACAAACCCCAACAGGAAACCGCGCAGACGCAATCAATTCAGTAGCACCATCACCCTCGCACCGCCAGCGCAGCCCCACACAGCCGCCGTCCCAAGTAAAAGGGTCCCGGCAAAAACAAACATGACCACTGGCGCTGCTGGTGTGACCGATGAGTCGGCACTGCACAAGAAACAGCGAACTCATACGCGCACGGCATACACAAAAACGAAATGAGGAATAAAGGAGCACGGCGGCAGTACGCAGACACGGGGAAAAAGGATCCACATCAACTGCACAGTCCGATTCGCTCGCAGCCGTACGGATGGTGGTCGCGCCGCCGCCGCACTTTGCGTGTGTGTGTCTGCCGTGGACTGAGAGGATGATGAGACGAAAAAGAGATGCGGTGCGGTCCCCATCCATCTCGGTTAACTGTGACACCAGTCACGCCATCCCGTCAGATTACCTGCAGCCAAGACCGTCACCGTCAGCAGCGGTCGGTGCCTTCTCCACCAGGCGCCGTCACGCGCCTCCTCCCTCACCAACACAACGGGGGAGCAGCAGCCACACGCAACTGCCAGCACCGAGTACAAAAGAAGAATCCACCTGCACTGCAATGTGTGTGTCCTGCACGTGTGGTTGTGTGTGCCCACTGTCACGCGAAAAAAAAGAAAAACGACAGAAAAAAGAAACAAAGCATCTGAAGAGACGCACAAACACAAATGCACAGCAGAGGCGCATGTCCAAAGAAAGAAGAATGGAAGGGCCGCTCAAACTCAGGATTGCACTGCAGCCCGATCAGCGGCAAACCACAGAAGATTTATTCAAAACAAAAGAAAACTTTCCCTAGCCACCCCCTTCTTATATAAACCCCGTCATAAAAAAAAAAAAAAAAAGAACTTCCTATATTACTGTTCCACACGAATTTAAAAATAAGAAGAAATGAAAAAAGTAGTAATAATAATAATAAATTCGCCTGGCTGCCGTGTGGCCACACCGAACCGTCTGCATATATTTTGCCCGCAAAATAAAATTAAAAAAATAGTTGTATGTCTTTCAACCGTCCGACCTCCATGTGTCCGCACATCGTTTATATTTCACGGGGTCATCTGCGTGTTGCTGCTCCCCTCAGCCCTTTCATCGGCGTGCGAGTGCGGCCCGCAGAGCTCAGTCACTCGTGTGTGTGTGTGGAGGGAAGTGAGAGAAGCACGCAGACATGACGGCAGTCGCGTCTCCCCATCGGGAGAGTGAGCGCAGCAAAAAAGAAAAAAAATCATGAGAAGGGGAGAGAAATGCTGACGGCACTGCCAGCGCGTGAAATGCACACAAAAAGCAAAAAAAAATCCCTAAAAACCGGCAGGGTGTGGCTGTGTGTGTGTGGCGCTGCGGGTGTCTGCCAGCCCTGACCGCAAAAAAAGCAAAACAAGAGGGAAAGAAATGTGTGCTCCGCCCCACAGGCCCTCGTCGCACGCCCACACGTCACGGCTCCCTCAGCGCGCCGTTCGTCGCGGCCCCTCCTCATGCGTGCAGCAGGCGAGGCGCACAGGGCCGTCGTCATGAGCGTGTCGGTGGGTGTGCGAGTGGAGCCGTTGGGCGGGAAACACACGGCACCCCTCGCAGGAAGAATGCAGCAACAAACAATAAACAAAAGCAAAAAAAAAAATCCATGGTGATTGCCCCAAGGCAACAAGCAAGATAAGAAAACAATTTAAAAAAGGAAAAGAAATTGTTCTCTGCGTAGTAAAATTTATTCCTAGCGGTGTGTGTGTGTGTGTGTTGGTGAAGGGGAGGGCGCAAGTGTCCCACGCGGCAGCCAATCACTCCTCAAAGAGCCACAATGCCCCACAGCCCCAGCAGAAGAAGCAGCAACAACACCCGAGACACACACACATGCACGGTGCTGTCACGGTTTAGACCCATGGACAGCAGCTCCGCAATTTCCCCGGTGAAGGTGACGTTGTCCGAGTGTCGTGCCGCGCCTTTTGTTGAGGGGATCCCTTCGCCTCCAGGCGTGGTGTTTGTATTCTCCGGTTTGGTGTCGACCGTCTGTGGCACCTCCTTGCCGTCCTCAAAAGAAAATTCGCTTCCTTCATTCCGAGAGACCTCGTCGGTGTCCTCCGCGGATGTAGGTTCGGCGTCAGTCCTTGAAGGAGTGAGGCTGCTGTCTGAGCCCATTGTTCTCTCGGAATTTCCGTCCCCCGCCTCGAGGCTGAGGCTTTGCTCCGCGCCGGTGGTTCCGGTTCCAGTGGACCGCACGTCGTCGCTTTCAGTGGCAGGCTCAGTGCTTTGTTGCACTTGGTGCCCACTGTCAACTGTTTCGGTGGCCGTATCCATATCCGATGATGCACCCACTGAAGACGTTGATCCGCCACTCCTGTCATCCGCTTCTCCCTCCTCCTCTGGCATTTCTTCATCATAACTTCCAGAGTACATTTCAACATCGGTAACCTCCGTTAATTCCGCTGGCTGTGGGTCTTGTGGCTGCAATTCTGAAACCCGTTGCATCGATTTATTCTCTTC
>NW_001849078.1:1277-5324 GCF_000209065.1 Trypanosoma cruzi | reverse complement strand
TTAATACGTGAAGGCGTCAGCCTGTTTCGTTCGATGGCGTTGGCGAGCAATCCCACACAATCCAATCAAAGTGGCACGCCGGACAGGGAGGCGTCAGTTAATAAAAATAATTGCGCCAATGCAAAAAGCAGCAGGGATTTGGGTTTTGCACCCGACCTCGGGGGCGACAGTGGCATGAGAGTGTGTAAGTGTGCAATACCTTTCGTGGGACGGTGCTCCCCAATCCCGCCGTGCCTTGAGATAAAAGAACAACAACAACAAAAAGGATGGCCATGGCGCAGCTCCACTCAGCGGAGGCAATCGGGGCAGACACGGGTGGGAACCAAAGACCATACAAAATAAAAAAGGGGTAATAACTCCTCCAAGCCACGGAATCGTGCAATGTTCATCCCTCTCCTTCTACATTGAGGCCACCACGACAGAACAAATGCAACAGACACGCGTACCGCACAATATATTTCGCTGTCCCGCGTTCCATCTTACTTCCCATGCGTGCCACGGCGGTGTTGCCTGCGTTACATCTGAGATAACTCCAAAATATCAGGCACCACGCTGTGGAGAGTGGATGCTTGACGAACGTGACCGCGTTAGTGCCTAACACGAAATGACGTCAAGGAAAAAAGATATCCGCGGCTCAAGCCGCCCGTGTGTGGCCGTACTAAAGCAGACACTGAGACACGTGTGGAACAACGTAAAAGGAGACAGGAGGAACCACCAGAGTAATCCAAAAAAAAACATATCGATACATAAATACACAAAAAAATACATCAGCCTGCATACTTTTCCGTCCATTTTCCTTTTTTCGCATTTTATACAACATCATAACCAACGAGAAAAACAGGCACGCCCTCCCACACAGTCATCGGGGAGCAGGAGAGAGAGTCATTGCAGGCACCCGCACAGAAATAGAAACAATGCACAGAAAAACAGCGAGAATGCCGTTGCGGAGTCCGATGGGTGGCTGTGGTGCGCAGCAGCAGTGGCCCCACGCCCTCCCTCATCGACCAGCAACGCACACGTCCAAATTTCATTTATTGAAAGCCACAGAAGGGCGTTATCGTTTTTTGTCCCTAAGTTTTTCTCAAATAAATTCAATGCTCCGCACAACAGCCACCATCGCAGAACACGTCCTCGTTACTGAGTAAAAATCTGAATAATAACCCCGAAATCCGGAGAGGGCGCTGCAGCGGCGAGCGTGCAACACACACCCGTGACACAGCCGCCCTGGGCTAGCGCGATACCTCGATAATCCGTTCTTGACAAAATCGATAAAAATAAAATAACAAAAGCAACGACTCAATCAACCAAGCATCCGATAAATAATAATAATAAAGAAGTAAACACATTGCCAAAAGCACCCACGTTATACCGCATCCATGAGGAGCCTCGTACACTCTCGCCACGTGGAGGTACTGTTTGGGCAGACACTTTCCAACTCGAGGTAAAACTGCGCCCACTTTCTTGAGCAGCACAAATTCATTACTTCTCCGGCGTAGCACAACCAATTTTGCAGCTCACACTGGAAGAACGGTCAGCGGGCTCAGGGCGTCTGAGCGGGTGTCACCAGCCATGGGCTGCTACGGCGGTGCGGGTGGTCGGTACGACGACGCGCCGGTGGTGCCTGAGGCGTACGACGATGACGTCATTTCGTGGGGCTTCCGCGCCTCTTCGTCGCTCCCATCGTCATCGCGCAGCAGCGCCTCCAGTCCGCCACGCCGCGGCTCGCGCAGCTCCTGCCAGTGGCGGTCCTCCGCGTACCACACAACCATGCTGTACACAGCGATCGCAAGCAGCACCGCGGTCAGCAGCAGCACGGTTGCCACGTACGCCCTCGCACCGCCGTCGCTCGGCGCAAGGTGGTTCGCCGCGCTGACCAGACAAAGCACCGCAAGGAGCACAAAGCTCGCCGCGTGCATCACCGTCAGGAAGGCCGAGCGCATCATGTTCGTGAAGGCAACCACGCCCGCACCCGCAATCAGCACAGCCGCCATGCAGAAGTACTGGACGTGGCAGCCTCCCACGGGCGGGTGCACAGCCGCAATCAGGCACACCACGCACAGCGCCGACAGCTGGAACACGCACCAGTACACGTGGCTGCCCCTCATGTTCGTCAGCATGCCGCCGTACATCCGCTGCTGCGCCGCGGGGTGCCAATACCCGACGGGGTACAGCAGGCGCTCGTGCAGCGGCTTCCTCGAAAACTGCCAGTACCTCTCGAAGCTCGCGCCCACGTGGCGGGCAATGAAGTAGCACACGCCAGCAGGGAACGCCACACCGTACAGCACGCCAACGACACCAACCACGTGGTGCTGCACGCGGGCGCCGGGCATTGTCAGTGCAAACACAGAGCCAAAGAAGATGCCGAGGTGCATCGCGTGCGCCACAACGTACGTCAGGCTCGGGAAGCGCATTGCCGCCCACGCACTCGCCGCGTCCACGCCGCGCCACCGCTGGAAGGCCGCCGTCACACCGCAGTGCACGCACCCAAACACAGCGGCGAGCAGCGCGTTGCCCACCACCATCCACAGCGGGTCAAGGGCAGCGAACACCGACAGGAAGTACGGCAGCGCAACGGTGCTCGCACGCTCCTGCGCCGAGGCGCATGAAATCCTCGCAAACACGCCGAGTGCCTGCATCTCCAGGATGGAGCCCAGCCCGCCGGTCACCACCACGGCAACAGCCGCCGCACCCGCAACGACACCGGTGATCGCCGAGAGGGCGCTGGCAGCGGCGGGCAGCGTGTTGGACCTGATCGTGAAGGACCCAAGCAGCACAACCTTGCAGCCCCCGAACACCGCCGCAGCGTCGCAGCGAATGACTATCGTCTCGTCGGCAGCAGTGAAGTAACCGCGGTGCACTGGCACAGCCAGCTCCAGGACGGTGGACGGATTCGTCGCGTTGCGCACCCACGTCGCGTTGCTCAGCATCGCTCCCCACGGACCGCCAAACCCGCTCGGCTGCGCCGTCGACACCGGCACGAAGCTCAGGTGCGTGCCGAGCTGCGGATCGCGTGCCCAACGAAACGGCGGCGGCAGCGACACCATCAGCAGCGTCGGGACGGTGCTCCCGCCGCCGCGGATGTCGTTCTGCGTCAGGCTCCCACCAGCCGCCGTCGTCGTCACGGCAAGCGTCGGGCACGCCACTTCGCTCCACCACAGCGTGCTGCTCACCGACGCTGTCGGGGTCCGCGTGGGCGACAGCGCCACCGTCTCCGTCATCTGCAGGGTCTCCGTCGGCCCGTACTGCGTCGGACTGTAGTGCGCCGTGCTCAGGCTCGGTGTTGGTCTCGGCGTCGCCGTCCACGTTGTTGTCAGACTGCGCGTCTCCGTCAGCGTCGCCGTGTGGCTCAGCAGAGGCATGCCAGACGTGCGGTTGCACCCGTCCACGCGCGGCAGGTACACCGGCAGGCAGTCACGCCCGTACCCGCCCTCAGCACAGCGGCAGCGGCACGACCCCGACATCGCCCTCGTCGCAGCAGCAAAGCAGCTCACGTCGGCGTCGCACACGCCACACGCCACGGGGCGAAATTCCCCGATGATGCCGGCGGACCTGTAGTCCATCGGCTGCAGCGCCTGCCCGTTGAGCGTCAGGCACCCCACGACGAACCTTCGGCCGGCGCCCCCGAGCGCAACGGTGCCGTCCATCACGACAGACCCGCTGCCGACGTTCCCGTGAAGCGTCAGCGTGCTCTGCGCAAGGTCCGCACTGCGCGGGTACGACGGCACCGACAGAAGCCTGCCGCTGATGCTGTTGCCGCGCACCGACAGCCACGACCCGGACGCAAACGACGCCGACCCCCGCAGCTCCAGCAGCGCGCCATCGGTCAGCGCACCGGCGTTGTCGTTCACTACGACGGCGGACGCGTTGGCCTCCACCCCGCTGTCAAACACAAACCCATGCGCGGCGTACACCTGGCTCCCCGACACGCGCAGCACAGCGCCCCCCGACGCTACCACGCGCGCACTCGCGTACAACGCAACGTCGCCACCGAACACAGCCGCGTCCAGCGCGACACCGCCACCGACGAGCTCCAGCACGGCGCCGTCC
>NW_001849078.1:0-1177 GCF_000209065.1 Trypanosoma cruzi | reverse complement strand
GCGCAGCGTCACCTCGCTCGCGCCGGCAGGCAGAACGAACACCGACCGCACCGTCACGCCCTCGCGGACAAACGCACTCGACGCAGTTCCCACAGCAGGCGGCAGCGCAGGAGCTCCCACAGGCACGCACGCCTCGCCGTACCCGCCACTGCCGCACAGGCAAACGCACACACCGTTCCTCATGCTCGCCGCCGCCGTCCCGGGCGCGTAGCAGTGCGTGTCCCTGTCGCACGCGTCGCACCCAACAACGTCGATGCTCCCAGCGTCGCCAAAACCAGCCGCTGCGTACTCCTCCGCCGTCGACAGGACACGGCCACCAGCGTCGTTGCACGCAACCCTCAAATGCGCCCCAGCCGCAAGCGACAGGCTCAGCGACAGCATCCGCGGCAGCAGCGCTCGGTTGCGCACAAAGCTCAGCGTGCTCCCAGCAGCGGTCACAGCGCCAGCGGCGTAAAGCATCTCCCTCGAGACGCCGTCGTGCACGTTGCCCTTCGCCAGCAGCATCGACCCGCCATCCAGGCTCACCGTCGAATAAAACGCCACCGCGTATTCCTCCGTCGACGAAAAGTCGCTCCGCACAGGCGCTACAGCGGAGCCCGACACGCTCACAGCCCCACGCACAGACACCGCGTGCTCGCACAGCAGGAAGTCGCTGTCAACAAACGCCACCACGGAGCCGCCGCTGGCAGCAACACCGCCCTCCACCGACACGCACAGCCCCAGCGCCGTCTGCACCGACAGCCCGTCCACGTACAGCGCACCGCGCGACGACAGCGCCACGCCGCCAACAAACAACACGCCAACAGCGTCGCGGAACACAGCCGCCACCTGCGTGCGCGCAATGGTCAGCACGCTCCCAGTCAGATTCACGTTCTGCACCACAAGGCACGCGGACGCGTCGCCAAGGCCGTGGTCTCCGCGGTACGCAACACGCTTCTCTGCAATCAGCACCGAGTCCACCACAGTGACGCGCGAGCCCGGCGGAAATCGGTTCGCTACCACCACGCCGCCGCCGGAGCGCGACTCAAGCCCGCTGATCAACACATCGACGCGCTCGCCAGCAGACAGGTCGGACCGCCACCCAACAACGTACAGGCTCGCTCCGCGCACAAACAGGCAGTTCGCCAGCGTCACGTTGCGCACGCTCCCTGACATCGACCCCACGTCCACCACGACG
>NW_001849077.1:6622-9763 GCF_000209065.1 Trypanosoma cruzi | reverse complement strand
GTTAGTGATGGCTGCAGGGACCCGACCATCGTGGAGTGGGGAGAAGAAGACAGACTCCTCATCATGGCCTCTTGTGAGCAAGGTTACCGTGACGTGTACGGATCCACCGTGAGTGGGGTGGATTGGTATACATATGGTGAGACACTTACTCGCGTGTGGGGCAACTCACATGATCGAACAGGGTACGGCGTCCAGAATGCCTTCATCAAAGTGACAATTGAGGACAAGGATGTGTTGCTTGTTACCCTGCCAGTGTATTCCAAGGACAACCGAGGAAGCAATAAAGAAAAGGGTCGGCTTCATCTTTGGCTGACGGACAAGGCGCGTGTGTATGATGTTGGGCCGATATCCCGTGAGGCTGATGACGCTGCCGCGAGCTCCCTTTTGATGAGGAGTGGGAATGAAAAGTTGATCTCAGTGTACGAAAACAAGAAGAGCGACGGGTCATACAGTCTTGTCGCCGTGAGCCTGGGGAAGCAGCTGGAGCGGATCAAATCCATGGTGAAGAAATGGAAGGATTTGGACGGCGCCTTGCATTCATGCCGTTCCGTTTCCAGCGGCACTGTCGACTTGCCAACGAAGGGTATGTGCAATGGTCCTGTTCCCACTGATGGGCTTGTTGGCTTCTTGTCTGGTAACTTCTCTGAGGACACATGGAGAGACGAGTACCTCTGCGTGAACGCAACTGTGAAGAATGGGGAGAGAAGGGTTCCCAATGGATGGACGTTCAAAGGGTCTGAAGCAGGGGCGGTGTGGCCTGTTGGCGACATGGGGCAGACTGTGCCGTACTACTTTGCTAACAACGAGTTCACTCTTGTGGCGACGGTTTCCATCCACGAGGTGCCGCAGAGTGGCAGCATTCCCTTGATGGGTGTGAGGATGAATGACACCAGCAGCACGGTCCTTTTTGGTCTGTCGTACACCCACGACAAGAAGTGGAAGTTCACACTTCCCAATGGAGCTTCTGAAGATTACAAATATTACGAATTTAATAATAATTGGCAACCAAACAAAACATATCAAGTAATGCTGCAAATGGAAGTCAATGAGTGGTATGTGTACGTTGATGGAATGCAGGCTTATTCTGGACACTACAATGGGGATTTGTTTGAAGAGCACAGGATCTCACACTTCTATTTTGGCGCGGAGAATAAGGAGCATTCGGAAGGCAGCCACGTGACAGTGAGCAACGTCCTGCTGTACAACCGCACAATCTATGGAAGAGAAAGGACGATGCTCAATGCAAGCAAAGTCCCTATTCCAAGCCCTGGTGAGGAGTCACGCTCGGTACCGGAGATTCCGCCGAGGCCCACCGGCGAATTTGGGGCTACTTCAGTCAAGAGAAACGAGGAACACCTCGGCAGCCATGCAGCGTTGGGTAACGGGGATCCTGAGAGACAACATACAAGCCCCAACAATGGTTTGGCGCCTGAGGCTCCCTCTGCATCGATACACAGTGCCAGCAAAGTCCCTATTCCAAGCCCTGGTGAGGAGTTCCTCACTGAAGAAGAGGAGGAAACACCATCATCACCTGAAGAGGAGGAAGCAGAGCAGGAAGTTGAGGAGGCGCCACGGCCACAATCATCCGTGGAAGCTTCTGGAGGCAGTTATGCTGCCGCAGTGTCTTCTGGGGGCCGTGGCTCGCACGGAACAAGGGAGGAGGAGACGGAGACGGATGGCAGCAGTGGATCGGCATCTCCACCGGCCTCATCGAGTGTGAGCACTGCCTCTCATAGGGGCAGCGACGGGATGGGTGTCCGTGAAGGCACCTCTCTGCGGGAAGAAGTGCCACCACATCTCGGGACTGAAGTCATTCCGAAGGCCGACGTGGAGCGACCGATCCACGAAGAAGAAGCGACCTCTCCGGAAGGAGCCACTGAGTGGCAGACGCAAGAAATCACTGCGCCTTTGGTTGAAAATGAAGACAGTGAGGACGTTAGCACCGCATCGGGCAATACAAGCACCCTGCCTGGGGAAACCAAGATCCCATCGAAGTCCAACGCAACAGCACCCTCGGACGCTGGCATTTTGCTTGAGAACGGGCATTTCGAGGAGTTGGCGGGCATGGCTCTATTTGCTGAGAGCACCGTGCATGGGTGTGTGTCTCGGGTGTTGTTGCTGATGCTTCTGGGGCTGTGGGGCACTGCGGCTCTCTGTTGAATGAATTGGGGAGAGAAAAATTGCAGAATTCTGTGGAGCAACAACTGAGCGGCATCCCAGCAATACTCAATGAGTTTTGCCAATGATACTTTCTCTTTTTTCTGTTTTTCTTTTTTTCTTTTTTACGTTTCTGTTTTTTGTTGTTTTTTTTTTCATTTTTTCTGTTTTTTTTTGTTTTTGGTGTTTTTTCTTGCTGGTGCTCTGCTGAAATAATCAGCACCCCTGTTTGTGTGTTTTTCCCCAAAAAAAAACGGTCGCTTGCTGCAAACCGTCATGCGTGACGTGCTTCTCCCTCTTTTGTTTGCTTTTTTTGTCCACACGCGGTGCCGGCCTCATTGCTGTGCGTCCCACGGACTGCACGAAGGGAGGAGTGGAGGAGCAGGCCGGATGCCGCATGGAATGTGAGGGATGTTGTGTGGGCTGGTGGGAGAGTACAATTCCTTTTTATTTTTGTGTGTGTGCGGGCAGTGTGTATAAACCCAAAAGCACGGTTGCATTGTGCTGCGTGGCACATGAAATGACATATCTGCCGAGTCAATTGTTTTTTCTTTTTTGCTTTTTCTTTCTTTTTTCATTTCTTTTTGTTTTGGTAAATCACTAAAGTCTTTTTTTTCCGTCTGTGCCGTGTCCCATGTCACTTTGTGTCTCCGTGTCCTGTTGAATGTCCCTCTGCCGGCTGTGCTGCTGGCATGCCTCCATTTCTTCTTCTTTCTTTCCTGCTAGCAACACCGATGGTCCGCGACGACGATTGTTTGTGTTCCCCCTTTGCGATGGCACTGGGGTGACTGGGCGCCGGCCTGCTGACTGCACTCGGAGGGGAGCGGATGGCGTGCGCCGTGCCTCACTTGTGAGTGTGGGACGCCACCCGCCACGACCTGCTGCGAGGCGCAGCGCTATTCCGTCGCGGCGGAGAGAAGCGAAGGACCGCGCCGTGGACTTGGATGCGCCCGTCCCTCTTGTTGCGGCTGTGTGTGTGTGTGT
>NW_001849077.1:1432-6522 GCF_000209065.1 Trypanosoma cruzi | reverse complement strand
CTGCGGAAACCCCGCAGATGGCGTGTCACGCGGTCGCGTGTTCACACACGAGGACCTGGCGAAGGAGTGGAACTTGCGAAGGGCAGCGGCGGTTTCTTGTGGCCGGATGAGCCCCAGGTCTTTCACTTCGTAACGTATAAAAATAGATATATCGAATCCGAATGGAGTGAGCGGGCCACAATTGTGGTCATTGGGTGGTACTTATACATATACACCTACCTGGTGTAAACTTTTAGAATGCGGTGAACCCACTTGTTTTCATCTACTTCTCATTCCCGTCCTGTTTGACTTCTATAATTGGTAGCCTCAGGATGAGGAAAGCGGCCCAGTGGATATTCACTTTTTGTCGCCGCGTGGAGTGACGCACCACTTCTCATTGGGTGCGGGATGGCAGTGAAATTTTGTGTGCCGCGTCATGGATGGATGAGGCACCACTTCCGCGTGTAGCTTGTGGGGTTGTTGCTCGCTCGGGGTGCGCTGTGTGTCGGCTGCGGGGATGTGGCCGCATGCTCACGCGCCGTGTGGATCGTGAGCGCCTCTTGACGGCATCCACCCATTTCTCTCACTCTCTGTCTGTCTTTCTTTCCCTGTTGGGTGTGAGGCGTGTTGCTGCTCGTTTCTGTGGGCGATGGTTTTCCCTGCTGTTTCTTCCGGATTGTCTCGTGCTCCGCTCTCCGCGTGGGTGCTCTCCTCTGCTCCCAACTGACGTGTCTGATGTGTTGTCGCTGTTTCTGTGCTCCTCTCCGCCTCTTGAACACACGCACGCTAGGAAGGAAGCAAAAAAGCGCTACTCACCACTGTGAAATTGGAGGGCTCTGAAAGGACCAACAGCACACACACCGCCCACACTCACATATTTTTATGCTCTCACGTGTTGCTGCAGTCATGGCACCCCGCACACACAACCGTCGCCGCGTGACCGGATCCGGCGGAAAGAGAAAGGGAGGAAGAGAGAGGGAGCAGCAGAGGCCCAACGTTTCCCGGCATCTCTTCCATTCTGCGGTGCTGATTCTCCTCGTCGTGTTATGCGGCAGTGGGGCTGCACACACTGTGCAGACGAAGACTGACGTTGATCCTTTTACAGGGATTGGATGGACATCCCCTCAATGGGAAGGCTCTACAGAAGGTAATGAAAAATTCTTCTCGCTCCGCGTTCCCAGCCTTGTTGAGGTGAACAGTGCTGTTTTCGTGGTTGCTGAAGCGCAGTGCAGGGAAGACGACGAAGGCTGCAGCCGTGCTGGGATTGCGTCAAGGCACCTCGATCTAACTGATGATAATCCAAAGGAGATATTGACGACGAACACAAGTTTGTTGATGCCGTTTCCAAAGGGTGCTGCTACAGGTACCGCCAAGGCAAAAGAATCTATGCGGCCAACGACAGTTGTGGCTGGCGACAGTGTCTACATGCTTCTGAGAAATCAGAGCTTTACGACGTCGGAGGGTAAATCGGCTACTGCACGTGACTGGGGACTTTTGCTGGTGAAGGGAAGTGTCAGTGGTGGCAATGAAATCACGTGGAATGAGACCCATGCAGTGACATTTGGAAACGATGAATATGCTGCTAAATTTTCGACCCAGTTGGATTCTGGCGGAGGATCGGGGATTAAGACAAGGGACGGTACACTTATGTTTCCCATGCAGGCCACAGATGAGGACGGAAAGACCTCATTGCTGTCCATGCGCTTTGATAAGTCAGAGAAGAAATGGAGGCTTTCGCACCAAACGGTTGGTGATGGCTGCAGGGACCCGACCATTGTGGAGTGGGGAGAAGACAGACTCCTCATCATGGCCTCTTGTGAGCAAGGTTACCGTGACGTGTACGGATCCACCGTGAGTGGGGTGGATTGGTATACATATGGTGAGACACTTACTCGCGTGTGGGGCAACTCACATGATCGAACAGGGTACGGCGTCCAGAATGCCTTCATCAAAGTGACAATTGAGGACAAGGATGTGTTGCTTGTTACCCTGCCAGTGTATTCCAAGGACAACAGAGGAAGCAATAAAGAAAAGGGTCGGCTCCATCTTTGGCTGACGGACAATGCACGTGTGTATGATGTTGGGCCGATATCCCGTGAGGCTGATGACGCTGCCGCGAGCTCCCTTTTGATGAGGAGTGGGAATGAAAAGTTGATCTCAGTGTACGAAAACAAGAAGAGCGACGGGTCATACAGTCTTGTCGCCGTGAGCCTGGGGAAGCAGCTGGAGCGGATCAAATCCATGGTGAAGAAATGGAAGGATTTGGACAGCGCCTTGCATTCATGCCGTTCCGTTTCCAGCGGCACTGTCGACTTGCCAACGAAGGGTATGTGCAATGGTCCTGTTCCCACTGATGGGCTTGTTGGCTTCTTGTCCGGTAACATCTCTGAGAACACATGGAGAGACGAGTACCTCTGCGTGAACGCAACTGTGAAGAATGGGGAGAGAATGGTTCCCAATGGATTGACGTTCAAAGGGTCTGAAGCAGGGGCGGTGTGGCCTGTTGGCGACATGGGGCAGACTGTGCCGTACTACTTTGCTAACAACGAGTTCACTCTTGTGGCGACGGTTTCCATCCACGAGGTGCCGCAGAGTGGCAGCAGCCCCATTCCTTTGATGGGTGTGAGGATGAATGACACCAGCAGCACGGTCCTTTTTGGTCTGTCGTACACCCATGAAAAGAAGTGGAAGTTCACACTTCCCAATGGAGCTTATGAAGATGATGAATATGATGAATATTACGAAGTTAATAATAATTGGCAACCAAACACAACACATCAAGTAATGCTGCAAATGGATGCGAGTGAGTGGGATGTGTACGTTGATGGAATGCGGGTTTATTCTGGGGAATACAACTGGTATCTGTTTGAAGAGCACAGGGTCTCATGCATCTATTTTGGCGCGGAGAATAAGGAGCATTCGGAAAGCAGCCACGTGACAGTGAGCAACGTCCTGCTGTACAACCGCACAATCAGTACGGATGAAATTGCGCTACTCAGTGCCAGCAAAGTCCCTATTCCAAGCCCTGGTGAGGAGTCACGCTCGGTGCCGGAGACAACAACAAATTCTGCTGCCCAGGCACCATCACCTGAAGCTAAGAAAGCATCTCAAGACGAAGAGGAAGAAACAACGCAGGAAGTTGAGGAGGCGCCACGGCCACAATCATCCGTGGAAGCTTCTGGAGGCAGTTATGCTGCCGCAGTGTCTTCTGGGGGCCGTGGCTCGCACGGAACAAGGGAGGAGGAGACGGAGACGGATGGCAGCAGTGGATCGGCATCTCCACCGGCCTCATCGAGTGTGAGCACTGCCTCTCATAGGGGCAGCGACGGGATGGGTGTCCGTGAAGGCACCTCTCTGCGGGAAGAAGTGCCACCACATCTCGGGACTGAAGTCATTCCGAAGGCCGACGTGGAGCGACCGATCCACGAAGAAGAAGCGACCTCTCCGGAAGGGGCCACTGAGTGGCAGACGCAAGAAATCACTGCGCCTTTGGTTGAAAATGAAGACAGCGAGGACGTTAGCACCGCATCGGGCAATACAAGCACCCTGCCTGGGGAAACCAAGATCCCATCGAAGTCCAACGCAACAGCACCCTCGGACGCTGGCATTTTGCTTGAGAACGGGCATTTCGAGGAGTTGGCGGGCATGGCTCTATTTGCTGAGAGCACCGTGCATGGGTGTGTGTCTCGGATGTTGTTGCTGATGCTTCTGGGGCTGTGGGGCACTGCGGCTCTCTGTTGAGTGAATTTGGAGAGAAAAATTGCAGAATTCTGTGGAGCAACAACTGAGCGGCATCCCAGCAATACTCAATGAGTTTTGTCAATGATACTTTCTCTTTTCTACGTTTTTTCTTTTTTTTCTTTTTCTTTTCTTTTTTTCTTTTTTTTTTTTTTTTTTTCATTTTTTCTGTTTTTTGTTTCCTGTTTTTTTTCTGTTTTTTATTGTTTTCTGCATTTCTCCTGTTTCTTGTTTTTGGTGTTTTTTATTGCTGGTGCTCTGCTGAAATAATCAGCACCCCTGTTTGTGTGTTTTCCCAAAAAACGGTCGCCTGCTGCAAACCGTCATGCGTGACGTGTTTCCCCCTCTTTTGTTTGCTTTTTTTGCCCACACGCGGTGCCGGCCTCATTGCTGTGCGTCCCACGGACTGCACGAAGGGAGGAGTGGAGGAGCAAGCCGGATGCCGCATGGAATGTGAGGGATGTTGTGTGGGCTGGTGGGAGAGTACAATTCCTTTTTATTTTTGTGTGTGTGCGGGCAGTGTGTATAAACCCAAAAGCACGGTTGCATTGTGCTGCGTGGCACATGAAATGACATATATGCCGAGTCAATTGTTTTTTCTTTTTTGCTTTTTCTTTCTTTTTTCTTCTTTTTGTTTTGGTAAATCACTAAAGTCTCTTTTTTCCGTCTGTGCCGTGTCCCATGTCACTTTTTGTCTCCGTGTCCTGTTGACTGTCCCTCTGCCGGCTGTGCTGCTGGCATGCCTCCATTTCTTCTTCTTTCTTTCCTGCTAGCAACACCGATGGTCCGCGACGACGATTGTTTGTGTTCCCCCTTTGCGATGGCACTGGGGTGACTGGGCGCCGGCCTGCTGACTGCACTCGGAGGGGAGCGGATGGCGTGCGCCGTGCCTCACTTGTGAGTGTGGGACGCCACCCGCCACGACCTGCTGCGAGGCGCAGCGCTATTCCGTCGCGGCGGAGAGAAGCGAAGGACCGCGCCGTGGACTTGGATGCGCCCGTCCCTCTTGTTGCAGCCGTGTGTGTGTGTGTGTGCTCTGGATGCCCAAACCCACTTGCCCCGCAAATGCGGCAACAGAAGGATGTGGTTGCGTGGAGGCGACAATGCCGCTGGAATCAAACCGTGCCTGTGGCACACACGCAAACGGGAAGAGGAAGGGAAGGAATGTTTGCCTGGGCTGCTGGCCGGCCAACAAACTTTTCCATACAAATAGAATACGACGGGAGAGAAGAATGAGTCAATGGAGAGGCAGTGGGTTCGCCAAATCCTCGTTGTTTGCTCCGCGTATGTATTTATTCGTACATTCTGGTGGCCCCACTCTCGCGACATGATGAACGCTCTATTCGGACTGGATGCATATATATTTGTAGCTT
>NW_001849077.1:0-1332 GCF_000209065.1 Trypanosoma cruzi | reverse complement strand
CCAGATGACAATATCCAGCTTTCCGGAGGAGAAAAGTCTCCGCAATTCACGCCGACTGGAGAAAAGGAATCGATGCAGCGAGGTTCAGATTTGCAGACACAAGACCTACAGTCAGCGGAATCAACGGAGTTCAATGATGTTGAAATGTCCTCTGAAAGTAATGATACAGAACAAACAGTGGAGGAGGGAGAAGCAAATGACAAGAGTGGCGGAACAACGTCCTCAGTGGCTGTATCATCGGATATGGATCCGACCACCGAAACAGTTGACGGTGAGCACCAAGTGCAACAAAGCGTTGAGCTTTCCTCTGAAAACAACGAAGTGCGGTCCACTGGAACCGGAACTACTGGCACGGAGCGAAACCTCAGCCTCGAGGCGAGGGACGGAAATTCCGAGAGAACAATGGGCTCAGACAGCAGCCTCACTCCTTCAAAGAGTGACGCCGAAACCACATCCGCGGAGAACACCGACGACGTCTCTCGGACTGAAGGAGACGAATTTCCCGTTGAAAACGGCGAGGAGGTGCCACAGACAGTCGACACCGCATCGGGCAATGCGAGCACCCTGCCTGGGGAAACCGAGATCTCATCGAAGTCCAACGCAACAGCACCCTCGGACGCTGGCATTTTGCTTGAGAACGGGCATTACAGCGAGTTGGCGGGCATGGCTCTATTTGCTGAGAGCACCGTGCATGGGTTTGTGTCTCGGATGCTGTTGCCGATGCTTCTGGGGCTGTGGGGCACTGCGGCTCTCTGTTGAATGAATTGGGGAGAGAAAAATTGCAGAATTCTGTGGAGCAACAACTGAGCGGCATCCCAGCAATACTCAATGAGTTTTGCCAATGATACTTTCTCTTTTTTATGTTTTTTCTTTTTCTGTTTTTCTTTTTTTCTTTTTTACGTTTCTGTTTTTTGTTTTTGGTGTTTTTCATTTTTTCTGTTTTTTTTTGTTTTTGGTGTTTTTTCTTGCTGGTGCTCTGCTGAAATAATCAGCACCCCTGTTTGTGTGTTTTTCCCCAAAAAAAAACGGTCGCTTGCTGCAAACCGTCATGCGTGACGTGCTTCTCCCTCTTTTGTTTGCTTTTTTTGTCCACACGCGGTGCCGGCCTCATTGCTGTGCGTCCCACGGACTGCACGAAGGGAGGAGTGGAGGAGCAGGCCGGATGCCGCATGGAATGTGAGGGATGTTGTGTGGGCTGGTGGGAGAGTACAATTCCTTTTTATTTTTGTGTGTGTGCGGGCAGTGTGTATAAACCCAAAAGCACGGTTGCATTGTGCTGCGTGGCACATGAAATGACATATATGCCGAGTCAATTGTTTTTCTTTTTTGCTT
>NW_001849076.1:3461-9750 GCF_000209065.1 Trypanosoma cruzi | reverse complement strand
TCCTCTTGTCGTTTTCGGAGTGCGCTATTTCTCCAAAGAAGTTATATTTCGTCCATCCCTTAAATATGTTTCCGTTTGTGATGGGCCCTACAACAAAACAAAAGTAAAAATAAAATGGAAAACGCAGCAATACTGTGGCACCGCTAGCCACAATGATTCTACCACAAGAGAGCAATTCTCCGATTGTGCCTCGTATGCGCACACAATTAAAATAATATATGAAAATCACCCAATGTTCTTCAGCAAAAAAACAAAAACAACCCCACTCCCTCCCTAATTTCTTCCGTCACTGTTATGTTCGATAGCGTTGGACATTCTTGGCATCTGTGTGCCTCAATGCCACCTGGTGCTGGTGCACCTGCACCGCATGGAAACAAAAGCATCCAAATATATGAAAATACCCCAATATTTTTTTTCACCAGATATCAAACTATCCCTTTCATTCCCCAATTTGTCTCGTTTTCCTATTTTTTGTTTTTTCCTCACTTCTGAGAAGCTTCGCCTCTTCTAAAAACTCCAGATGGTATTGACGCTTGGTACTGGTGTACGTTTTTTTTTTTTTCCAGAAACTCAGACTTTCTTGGTTCTCCTCCTCGCTCACTGCATTGGAATTGACGACATCACGTCTCTGCCAGCCACTCGTCAGCACAATGCCTGCGTGCTGCACGTAAATAAACTCCCACGACATGTCTCGGGCAAAGTCCTCCCACCCATCAAAATACGCCGCCGGATACTCAGTGAACCGCCTCACGGTGCTGGCGTTCCTGTGATGTCGACACGCCGTAGTTATCCGCTGCCCAACCAGCAAAAATTCTTCTAACCACCGGTCCTTCACATCAATCTTCTTAGGTCCGCGTTGCAATGGAAACAATCCAAACGGCTCGGTGGGATGTCCTCCGGGGTCACCCTCAGCACGGTGTTCAGTGGCTTTTGGGGTGCTGGCGACCTCAGCTCCTTGAGTTTCTCTGCTATTTTAATGAAAAAGGCCTCATTCCTGGATGCGTCCAAAGCATATTTCTCCACAAATACAGACGTAAAAGAGCATTCATACTCTTCGTTACTGAAGACCACAAAACTCATTGATGGGGATTATCTTTTCCACAGAGGAAACTACTCGATCCGCGAGGTGACCAGATAATAAGTCGGTCTTAAAATCCTCGGCACCAAATCTTCCTTTTTCTCGTTTAACACACATGAGTTTGTGAAACGGATTCTCGGTAAACCATGCCGTAATTGCTTCATATGTAACGCAAACTACATCATCCCGAGATTTTATCGATCTCAAGACACGATCAAGTTCATTATATCGTTTACTGAAGTCTTTCGCATCAAAGATGTAACGCAGAATCGGCCCCAGAAAAAGCATTTGATGGGAGACCATCCACCAGTATTTCTCTTGCCCTTGTGTAGTCCAATCGCGCTTCATCCATGCACACATCGCCTTCACATCCATCTCTTCGGGGCAATTCATGGTGATTTGGCGGGAAATTCGTTGACGCACAAACTCACGAATGTTCCTTACCTTTGGGGATGCCAGCACAATCGTGCCCCATCCGGTGGAGGGCGAAAAACTTATCGGCAGCTGTGACCCATTCGTTGGCACGTCGTAGATTATATACCCTTTCATCCCACCCTGCGACAAACTCGACACAACACTCTCGGACGCTTCACTACCCACGTATTTTGTCACCGTCTTGGTGGTTTTGTCAAAGACGTAGGCCTCATCCTCTCCAAAACAGTGGACAACCACTTGGATTTTCTCGGCATTGCAGTGCAGCAGCTGGTAGAGAAGGTACGAACCGGCATTCATCGACTTCCCGATCCCGGGCGTCCCAACCAACACACGCTGCCGAGGTGAGGAACTGTCTTTTAGATCGTCCTTGACGATCCGCCACACTCGCTCCACCTCACAGTTCACATAGCAGTCAACAATGGGTTTATTCTCCCTCCACGAGTACGGCCATCCCTTGTCCGAGGTGAGCACCATCAGCCTGGGACGTGGCGGTCTGAACTGCTCCACACCGTCATCCTTTTCGAAAGTTGAATCTTCCTTCTTGTAAGTCCATGACTGCGGTGGTTTTCCCTCATGTATCTCCATTCGGTCCTCAAAAATCTTATTGTCATAAAAACCCAAGACATGGCCCCACTTCGCACCGTACACAGACTCGTAGAATCCCTCCAGTTTAGTTGTCTTTTCTTCAGTATCCTGCCTCACATCTTCTTCTGCCCTCTGCTTCGCCCTTTCTTCTGCCTCCCACCTTGCTACTTCTTTCCGTATCTGAGTGAGGGCATCGTCAAATTTTTTCCTTGCAAGGGGAGTGACAGTAGCCTTATCTTTAAATTCCCTCCAGTTTTCGAGAAACATCACATTCCCGTCCGTAAGCTTGCGCCTATCTGTTAAAAGCTGATAATCCTTTAAATTAGAAATTTCTTCAAGCAGCTGCTGGTCTTTTATGTAGGCATCGGGACTCCACAAAAATTTCCACATCTCCACATTCTGTTCTTCTTCAACGGCTGCCCTGGAGCCAAAATGCTCCCGAAGAAAATCATTCAGCTTCATCTTGGAAATGTCGGTCTCTCCGTCCAGCAGGATGTCCCTCACGTAGCTGCACATGGTCCACCGTAGTTGCGCTTCCTCCACTCTTATGGGAGTCGCAGCGGGCTGATCTGTGTCACCCTCAAGGTCCGACCTCGCTCTCCTCCGAGAATCTCCCTGTGGCACAGCAGACGCTTGGCCCTCCTCATTACCGTAAAGTCCTTTCTCTGGTCTTCCAGACATTGTTTCTCCTTGTTTTCTTAGTTGGATCGAGTTAAAGCTGAACACTAACAAACAAATAATCAAAAGGGGAATAAGAAAGAAATGAGATACGCACGGATATGACTAGCAGCCACAAAAATAGAGTCATCCACACAGCGTGACGCACACCACATGCACGGAGACCACCGCAACGACGACAAGCGGGCACCATCCACCCAGCACAGTGTTGGAGAGGGTCTACAACAACAACGTGGTGGGCGCGGAGGGTTCGCCCACGCATTCCGCTCGCTACGGTCGCACACCCGTGTGGCACCGCCGTCGCCGCACACACTCTAAAAGAGGACATGCTCGCACAACGCCGCTGAAACACACAAACACCATCAGAGTGCTGTCAGTCCGCGGGTGAGAGGATTCGGCCCTCCACACAACAAACGCACACACCGCCACCGCCTCCAGTTCAATCCCACAGCCAACGGGATACGGCCACATCCCCGCAGCCAACACACAACGCACCCGGAGCGAGCACCCACCCCGCCAGCCACACGTTGAAGTGGGTCCTCACCCATCCGCGACGCGGCGCCAAAATTTACACAGCCATCCCGCTTTCAATGGAATGGCAGTGCTTCACTCAGTGACACAAAATAAATATTCACCTGGGCCGCTTTCCTCATCCTGAGGTTATCAATCACAGAAAGCAAACTAGACGGGAACGAGAAGTAAATGGAATAAGAGCGGGTTCACCACATCCCCAAACTTTACACCAAGTAAATGTATGTATATATACATCATCCATTAGCCACAATTGTGGCCCGCTCACTCTACTCGGATTGGATATATATATATTAATTGAGAAGTGGCAGACTTTGGGGTCCTCCAGCCAAAAGACCCCGCCGCTGCCCTTCGCAAGTTCCACCCCTTCGTCAGGTCCTGAAGCGTAAAAACACAACCGCGTGAAATGCCGTCTGCGGGGTTTTCTGCACACCGCACGTAGGCAACGGATGCCTGTAATCTGCGAGAGTCCAAAAACTCATATATCCGCCGCAGCTCCCACGTCATGGCGTTTGATTTTGAGCTGCCTTTATTCGCCGCTCCTTGCAGCAAAGTGTTGTCCACCCAAACGTCCATGGTGGATGGCAAGACGGCGGGAAAAGCCGATAAGGCTAAGCGTAACGCGCGTGCCTCGGCCTGCATGATAGGAAAAGGCTCTTCTCCCACTCTCTTCCGGCGATTTTAACGTCGCCGGTGTCTGGAATTAAAACGGCTCACCATCCACAGAGCGACACATAAGTGATGATGGCGGCCGATGCCTTTTCCGTGGGCTTGATGATCCGCTTACGATTATATTCTCGATGTGTCGTAATCTCTCATCCAAACCAGTCGCTGACGGCGGAAGGTTCGCCGGGGATGTCTCCTGCACAATCCCCCGGTTAACTGCCGATAATCGTCGTCGCACTGCCTTGATGAAAAAGTAGTAGGCACATAAACGCCTGAACAAAATGGCCGCCGCGTACAAAAAGCGTGACGCCATAACCTCCATTTCTGCGATGGTTAAATACTTCAGCGACGGCATGGCGCATACAGACCGGGCAAACGTGTCACTCAGGGACACCGACTGATGTGAGTGATCAAACCGCACCCCAGGAAGGTGTAATGCGTGGCGCCCAATTCGTGATCCTCCTCCATCGTGGCGTGACGGCCATCCGCATTACGAAGTACTTGGACTTCCCACAATGTCGCGTCGCTTTTCGACCCTGCAATGCGTATATCATCGATCCATACGTCGATACGCACCAATGGAGGTGCAGCTCGGAGAAAGTGAACCACCGTCGTCACCCCCGCAATTGCCGAAGTAATAATAATCTGGAGAATTTCTGGGCTGGCCTTGTATCCCATTGGGAGCCGTGCCAGCTCCACCAGCGTGCCATCCTCCACGCGGCATCAAAAGAGATGCCGAGTCCCCGCAGCAACAAAGAAAGAAAAAAGGATGCTTTTAATTCCACGCAGGAAGCGGCCTCAGTTATCACAGGTGGCAAATAATGGGAAATGTGTAAAAGAGGAACATGAGCCTCGTAAAGGTCGTCTCTCTTCTCGTCGCGTGGCCACGCGATCCATCGTCGTCGTGAACCGGTGGGTTTTCTCCTCCACCACAGAAAAGGGCATCATCCATCCGCCGCTTGTTACTGTGAACGAAGCGTCCTAGATTATTCCCGCTTCTTTCATTAATCGCACGTCAGCGACTGGAATCCTCCGTGAGCCTTAGCGCGCGTTACCGGAGGAGGATAAAGGTAAAGGGGACCGCCCAACGTGCCCACACACTTGCATGAGTCTCTCCAAGGTCGCCGGGCTCAACCGGCTCTGGATCCACTCCAGATTCAATACGAGCACATTAACTTGTTGCTGTAGCGGGATGGTTCGTTCCTCTTGTGGAGTGGCCAGACGCGTCCTTGGCGCGCGTCTTGTTATTGTAGCAGCATGATACCAAAAATCATGGAAAAACACTCCTCCGCTCTCAACCAGGGTTCCTGCCCTTCCGCAGTTTCTCCCTTCACATCAATGCGACATGCGACGACACCTGGGTCAGCATTGTGGTGTGCCTCCTCAAATATCAAACTGTGCTCTGGGGAAGGTCGAACGGATCGACGTGCCTCGCCAACTGCGAGATCACGTGTGGGTCCCAATCGTATGTCTCTACGATTTTTGCGATGTGCCGCAGCGCACCTGTTTTGTGGAATGCGCCGTGGCATTCCAAGGAGCCAGAGCTCGCTCCACGTGGGCAGCCGTCAGATTCGTGAGCTTCTCGTTGCGTCGAAGTGTCCTGCATAACTTTATAGTGTCTAACACGTCCTCCTGCCCTCGTATCCTGACGGACCGAAAGGCGCAGTGAGGATCCGCTTTCGCCGTCCTCGGCGCCACGGACCAATCCAAAATTATGGTCCCGTCCGGCTCCAGTGTGGAATTGTTGGGGTTAAGGCCGCAATCTCGGGCCAACAGCTCGCCGTTATCCACGCAAGTCGAAAAACAACACGTTGCTTCCAGTCAGTCCGGCTTCGGATATATTGATCCATCCCTTCCTCTATCAAGTGGCGCGCCTGCTTCGCCTCTTATCGCGCCGCAATTTTTGTAGCCCCAGAATCGCCATGCCCAGCGGGGTTCGATCCATTTGCAACATGGACCGCAGCATCCTGGCGTGCTGCCGTCGGGTCGATGGCGCCACGCAGACTATTGCCGTCAAAAAGGCCGCACAACTCTCCGCGTTGATCGGCTGTTTGTGCGTGCAGCAAAAGGCTGTAAATTGCCCGCTAGAGTCATTCTCTGCTTCCACGTTGACGGCGCACACATCTCTCGAGCCGCCTCGTTCGCTCCCCTCATGTAGCTGGTCCAAAGCGGGGATGTCGGAGGTTCGTCGTACCACAGTCGAATTTCTTTGCGGATAAGCTCCATTGCCCCTTCTCGTCAATTGTTTCGGGCGATTCAAAATATCGGATGAAGTGTCTGCGGCACGGTGCGATGCCTGTGAGGATTGGTGGGAGG
>NW_001849076.1:2166-3361 GCF_000209065.1 Trypanosoma cruzi | reverse complement strand
CCGGCAGCCCCTCGCCGTTTTTTAATGGCCGACTGCGCTGCGAGTAATCCCTACTGGCTGCGCTGCGCACGTTGCGTGTAGATGCATCGTGTCCATAAATACGACACAACTGACTTCGCGACAATCGTTGTTTTTGTTGGGTTACGCGCCGCTCCACAAGAGGCTGGGTCGCCCTCGCGAAGGTGTCAGCCTCGTGAACGGCCATGTGAAGGCGGGCACGAAGTGTGGAGGGCGGGATATGCTGGGGTCGGTTGTTATCGCGATCTGCGTCCGGAAGGTCTGCGGTAGGGCCCTGCCAAAATCCATGAATTGATCGGTGGGCTCCCGATCTATCTCCAGTGCGCGTCTGCACGACACTAAACCGTCGATGGCCATTTGAACCTGAGAGTCCACTTAGCGCAAATAATAACCGTATGCGCATCGGAGGTCGACGAGGACTCCGGAGATGACGTCATTCCATACACGCAGGGCCCAAGTGTCAACGCCCAATGCAAGAAAATGCAGTACCTGATCCTCTGCACCGGAGTCATCTTCGAAGTGGAAGGTGTGGGAGGGCAAAGGCATCGAGTGAGGGAGGTGTGGTCGCCCAAAATTGCCCTGAGACGTATGGGTGTTGACCCGCCGTCTCTCTCTCCCGTGAGATTGCGTTGGGGAAACGTGGATGCTGGCACGCCCCCAGCCATCAAACGATGCCGTTGATGCGGTGTGTGTTTACGCCATCTGGTGGCCCTCTCCGAGAGGTGGGCGCCTCGCGTTGACACGGCGTCTCCGCGTCCCGCAAGAAAACCGCCGGCCACCGCAATGTGAGATCCGCGTGCCGACAGGTAATTATGCGCCTCTTCCACCTGAGAGTAAAGCTGAGCACTCCGATCCGCAACGTCCGCGAAGGCGCTGGCGTAGTCGGTGCTCAGTCCCTGCCCTCCAGCAATGATCAGCCCCTGCTGGACCCCCAACTCCCGGGCCGCACACACACGATGGGCAGCAGCACTCGAACCTCGAGATTAGGTACTTGAGGCGCCCGGCAATTCGCAAAGTGCCCCGCAACGGTCGACTCCTCCCAGTGCATGGCGATGTTTCCTGAAACCAAGCGTAAGCCTGTCATTGTTGCGGCGGCGGTTACCACCGCATCCAACGGCCCGTGTTCATCAACGAAGGCGAGCTGCACCCGTACATCGCCATGCTGGCTTGCCAAAGT
>NW_001849076.1:0-2066 GCF_000209065.1 Trypanosoma cruzi | reverse complement strand
AACCACAACGCACCCTGGAGCGAGCACCCACCCCGCCAGCCACACGTTGAAGTGGGTCCTCACCCATCCGCGACGCGGCGCCAAAATTTACACAGCCATCCCGCTTTCAATGGAATGGCAGTGCTTCACTCAGTGACACAAAATAAATATTCACCTGGGCCGCTTTCCTCATCCTGAGGTTATCAATCACAGAAAGCAAACTAGACGGGAACGAGAAGTAAATGGAATAAGAGCGGGTTCACCACATCCCCAAACTTTACACCAAGTAAATGTATGTATATATACATCATCCATTAGCCACAATTGTGGCCCGCTCACTCTACTCGGATTGGATATATATATATTAATTGAGAAGTGGCAGAATTTGGGGTCCTCCAGCCAAAAGACCCCGCCGCTGCCCTTCGCAAGTTCCACCCCTTCGTCAGGTCCTGAAGCGTAAAAACACGACCGCGTGATATGCCGTCTGCAGGGTTCTCGGCACACCGCACGTAGGCAACGGATGCCTGTAATCTGCGAGAGTCCAAAAACTCATATATCCGCCGCAGCTCCCACGCCATGGCGTTTGATTTTGAGCTGCCTTTATTCGCCGCTCCTTGCAGCGAAGTGTTGTCCACCCAAACGTCCATGGTGGATGGCAAGACGGCGGGAAAAGCCGATAAGGCTAAGCGTAACGCGCGTGCCTCGGCCTGCATGATAGGAAAAGGCTCTTCCACTCTCTTCCGGCGATTTTAACGTCGCCGGTGTCTGGAATGAAAACGGCTCACCATCCACAGAGCGACACATAAGTGATGATGGCGGCGGATGCCTTTTCCGTGGGCTTGATGATTCACACACAATTATTCTCGATGATGTGTCGCAATCTCTCGCCCAAACCAACCGCTGACGGCGGAAGGTTTGCCGGGGATGTCTCCTGCACAATCCCCCGGTTAAGTGCCGATAATCGTCGTCGCACTGCCTTGATGAAAAAGTAGTAGTCACATAAACGCCTGAACAAAAATGGCAGCCGCGTACAAAAACCGTGACGCCATCGCCTCCATTTCTGCGATGGTTAAATACTTCAGCGACGGCATGGCGCGCACAGACCGGGCAAACTCATCTCTCAGGGACACCGCCTGATGTGAGTGATCAAACCGCACCCCCAGGAAGGTGTAATGCGTGGCGCCCAATTCGTGATCCTCCTCCATCGTGGCGCGACGGCCATCCGCATTACGAAGTACTTGGACTTCCCACAATGTCGCGTCGCTTTTCGACCCTGCAATGCGTATATCATCGATCCATACGTCGATACGCACCAATGGAGGTGCAGCTCGGAGAAAGTGAACCACCGTCGTCACCCCCGCAATTGCCGAAGTAATAATGATCTGGAGAATTTCTGGGCTGGCCTTGTATCCCATTGGGAGCCGTGTCAGCTCCACCAGCGTGCCATCCTCCACGCGGCATCAAAAGAGATGCCGAGTCCCCGCAGCAACAAAGAAAAAAGGATGCCTTTAAATCCAGGCAGGAAGCGGCCTCAGTTATCACAGGTGGCAAATAATGGGAAATGTGTAAAAGAGGAGCATGAGCCTCGTAAGGGTCGTCTCTCTTCTCGTCGCGTGGCCACGCGATCCATCGTCGTCGTGAACCGGTGGGTTTTCTCCTCCACCACAGAAAAGGGCATCATCCATCCGCCGCTTGTTACTGTAAACGAAGCGTCCTCGATTATTCCCGCTTCTTTCATTAATCGCACGTCAGCGACTGGAATCCTCCGTGAGCCTTAGCGCGCGTTACCGGAGGAGGATAAAGGTAAAGGGGACCGCCCAACGTGTCCACACAATTGCATGAGTCTCTCCAAGGTGGCCGGGTTCAACCGGCTCTGGATCCACTCCAGATTCAATACGAGCAGGCTGACTTGTTGTTGTAGCGGGATGGTTCGTTCCTCTTGTGGAGTGGCCAGACGCGTCCTTGTCGTGCGTCTTGTTATTGTAGCAGCATGATACCAAAAATCATGGAAAAACACTCCTCCGCTCACAACCAGGGTTCCTGCTCTTCCGCAGTGTCTCCCTTCACATCAATGCGACCAGCGACGA
>NW_001849075.1:5792-9749 GCF_000209065.1 Trypanosoma cruzi | reverse complement strand
AGGCGCTGCAGGGAACAGGATGCGTTGACGCAGCCACGACGTGCATGGAGTGTCACGATGGCACAGTCAGCTGTGGCTGGTGGAATGTTTACTTCTTGGAGGCAACAGAGAGAGAGAGAGAGAGAGCTGCTCCTGCTGCTGGCGTTGTTGCTGCCTTTTTTGGCCTCCCATGCCGATTATTTTCTGTCCGCTGATCATGGGTGGTGTGCCTCCACTAGTGACGTCGTCTGCGGGCATTTCACAGCACCAGTGAAACACACATCACGTCGCATGCTTTGGCTGTGGATATGGTGTCGTGAGTGCAGCCGGCATTATTTTGCCCGACTCCTTTTCACTGCTTTGCGACAAATAGATGCGTCCCCGCCCGAGTCATTTACTGCAGCTCCGTGTGTTGTACTGCCAGCACAATACTCTCCTGTTGTCTGACGCCTGGCTGACAGTCAAACACCACTGCGTTGGGACATGCAAGGACGTGGACTGCCGCTCACGGTGTTGGGCACCGCTGTTTGGATGCGGCGGCCACACGAGCGGATGTATTGTGGCACAATCAAATGCGTGAAATACGCTGAACCACAGCGGCTGCAATAATATCAGCGGTGTGGCACCACGGAATATGTGAAAGAGGGTGATGCATGATGAATCACAGTGGGCGGCATGCGAGGGAAGTGCACCGCGACGGAGCGTCACCCCGCCCTCAGCCTGCAGGGGAATGTGCACCCATAAGAATATATGGACGAGGCACCACCAAACACACATGCCGTTCCATGCACCAATAAATAGGAGCGAAGGTGCGCTCTGGTGTGTGGGAGTCCATCCACATATTTTCATTTCCACCGCAATAAACGGTGAGGAATCAGGTGTCACAGCGACGGAAGGGATAAAACCATCTATTGCAACAATTTGACGGCGAGAAGCAGGAAGAACACAAACCGAATTGTTGGCTGCACTTCCCGTGGAACAACAATCCACGTGGTGTGCGGGGATCATTCCCTTTTTTACTGTTATTTTGCCTTTGTGTTGCTGTGTGCGCTGCACCTCCTCTTGTGTGTGTGCGTACCCTCCGTGAGGGGTGCCGACACGACGGACCGCTCTCGCCGTATGCACATGCGGTGGAGCCTTGTGTGCCGCTCCTGTTTGCTTCTCCCTCCTCCATCTGTGTGTTGGTGTTGCGGCAGGGCTGTGTGTGTGTGTGCCTGCTGCCGTGGATTGGAGTGTGTGTCGTGCGTGGTGTGCGGCGTACGGTGCATGCCTGGCTGCTGCCCTCTCCTCATGTGGTGTGCCCTCTGTGTGTGTCTGCCGCACCTCTCGACTCCCCTGTTGCTCTCCATGTCCGTCACTGCGCAGATCAGCTCCACACCACTGAACGACCACACTCACGATGATGACGTGCCGTCTGCTGTGCTCCCTGTTGGTGCTCGCCCTGTGCTGCTGCCCGTCCGTGTGCGTGACAGAGGGTAGCGATAAAATAACTCAATCCGTTCAGAATTCCGATCCACAATCGGGAATAAGTGGGACGGACGGTGGGCAGAAGGATAAAAACGAGGCCCCAGGCCCAGGGGTCGTTACACCAACGGTTCAAGAGAATAACAATGTAGAAGAAAAAACAGTTCCGAAAGCCAATGAGAATGCCAACAGTCAAGATGCATCAGTTGCGTCTGTTCAGTCAGCGAAAACAAGTGCTGCGGGTAAATCCGCAACGATTTCAAAAGTTGGTGCCACAGTGCAAAAAACGACGACTACGACAAAAGCACCAACGACAAGTACCACTACCACAACAACAACCACAGAGGCACCAATCATTACATCTACGGAAGCACCAACTACGACGACCACCCGCGCACCGTCACATCTTCGCGAAATTGACGGCAGCCTCAGCAGCTCTGCGTGGGTGTGTGCCCCGCTGCTGCTCGCCGTATCCGCGCTGGCGTACACCACTCTGGGCTGAAGATGTGTATGCGGGCTATGCGTGCCAGCACTCAACGGCGGGGACATGTGGACGTCTACTGTGGTCCGATGTATAAAGTAAGAGTAATTATGATGATTGTGTTTTTGCTTTCTTTGCTTCCGCTGCCCTGCTGTGTGCTCCGCGTTGTGCCCCACATCCGTCGCATTGAACGCATTCCAGACACACTCCTATGCATGCGCAGCGGAGCATTGGGCTCGTTTCTTTAAATATCTCTTTTTTCATTTTTAAGTGTTTTGCGAGTTTTGGATTTTTAATGGCTCCATTTGTCCAATGGCTTGTGCGCAGCGTTAATGCCGTTCATTACTGTGCGTGACTCTCATTGCTGGATGGGACGATGCGTGGTTGCGTGACTTGTCTCTCCTTTTGCTTTCATTCTGCGTTGACGGGGAGTTAGTTTGTGCTGAAGGCTACACGCAAGTGACAGGAGTGATGGCGATGATGATGACTGGCCGTGTGCTGCTGGTGTGTGCCCTCTGCGTGCTGTGGTGCGGTGCCGGCGGTGTTTATGCGAGGGACGTTGACACCAACGCACTGGGCGGCTGCATGGCGTCGGGAGTGTTGGGTGAGAATGGATCCCACATGCCTGACGGATGTAATAAAACTGCGATTACGATGCCTTTGCGGTCAGTACTGCCCATTACTGCCGTTGAAGCTTCGGCTGGAACAGATAATACTGCCGTTGTAATACCGAACGATTCGCATTCAAGTGGGACTTCCAACGCTGGTGCTTCTGGTGGTTCTGCTGGTCCAGGGGCTCCTGATGTTGGTGGTGGTGGTGATTCTGGTGGTGAAGGCAGTTCTGGTCCAGGGGCTTCTCCTCCCGTTCCTGCTGCTCCCGCTCCTGGTCCTTCTGGTGGTGCTTCTTCTGGTGATTCTGGTGATGGTGGAAATTCTGGCGGTGGAGGCGGTGGTGCTGCCGGGGCTTCTGGTGGTGGAGGCGGTGGAGGAAGCGGTTCTGGTGGTGGTGGCAGTGGAAGTTCTACTGATGATCATGCCACCGGCAGCGTTCCTTCTAGTTCTTCTCTTGCTTCTCCTGCTGCTCCTGCTGCTCCTGGTGATGGTTCTGCTGGTGGTCATGACACCGGTGGTGTTTCTTCTGGTTCATCTGTTCCCGCTCATCCTCCTTCTCCTGGTCCTTTTGGTGCTCCTTCTCCTGGTGTTGATTCTTCAGCTGGAAGCAGTGGTGGTAAAGCGGGGTCCTCAGGCAGTCATCCAACTAACACAACAGGGGACTCTTCAACAGGAGATCAGACGCCTGCTGCAGCAGCGGCTAACAACTCCTCGCCACCCGAAATACCGGCAGGGACGACATCCGGCACTGGACACACACGACAAGAAGAAGAAGAAGAGGAAGAGGAAGAAGATCATGAAAAGCAGCACCAAAGTGATGAAACACAAGTCCAACAACATCAACAGCATGAACACCCCGCGGAAAGTGGCGAAGAATCCGCGAAGGATAAAAACGCCCTTCGTACAAATGCCACCGCCAATACAGGCGACAGTGACAGCAGCACCGCGGTCTCCCACGCCACCTCCCCACTTTTTCCTCTTCTTCTTGTTGTTGTGTGTGCGGCTACTACTGCGGTGTTGGCCGCGTGAGAGTGAGGGAGAGAGAGCCGTGCACCGCCCGCACACACACTCGTTCTTCTTTCTCTTTGTGTGTGTGTCCCCTTGCATGGACTCCCGCCCTCACCTCACCCCACGAAGCACACACATAATGTGCCCATTGTATATATGCATGCACACCCATGCAGGCCCGTTGGTGCTCTCTTTTGCACCACACGCACCGCTGCCGTCCTGCCTGGCTGCATGGGCGGAGCACCGTAACTGTTTCTGTTTTTTGTTTTGTTTCCATTGCATTGAGTGGGCGACCTCTCTCTCTCTCTCCCTGTTGGGCTTTACGGGAGCAATGAGTGTGTGTGTGCTGGTCGTCCCACGCTTCGTTTTTTCTTTTTTGTTTCTGTTGATTTTTTGTTTCTGTTCTGGTTGAG
>NW_001849075.1:0-5692 GCF_000209065.1 Trypanosoma cruzi | reverse complement strand
TGCGCGCTGGAACCGTTTGTGTGTTTTTAAGCATTTGTTTTGCTTTATTTTAATTGCTGGTTTGCAGGGCGTTGTGCGTTTTTTTTGTTTTTTACCTTTTTTACTGATTCCATATGTCTTATGGTGTTTGAGCTGCTGTTGCGGTGGTGTGTGACTCTCATTGCTGGATGGGACGGTGCGTGGTTGTGTCTTTTGCTTTCACTCTGCGTTGACGGGGAGTTAGTTTGTGCTGAAGGCTGCACGCAAGTGACAGGAGTGATGGCGATGATGATGGCTGGCCGTGTGCTGCTGGTGTGTGCCCTCTGCGTGCTGTGGTGCGGTGCTTCGGTGGTGTTGTCGGCGGCCGGTGGTTTTACTAGTGACAGAAGTGATACGGCAGAGAATATGGTTTTACTTTGGTATCCTGAAACTAATAAGACATGCAAGGAAAACAGTACGAAGGGAGGAATTTTGGATGAGTCAGCGTTTAAGAGCTGTATGCATAAATCGATGAAGGAGATTTGTGAAGTTTATTATAATATGGCGTCGACTGATTCTGATGACCCTGAAGCCGAGGAGATTTGCAAGAAGTACACTGGCGATCCAGTTGAGGCCGCAGAATCCTCAACACCGCAAGACAAACTGTCGCCTGGTGCGGAAACACCGGTGGCAGCACCAACTCCAGAAACATCGAAGGGCGGTGCAGCAGAAATGGGATCAACACCGGGAATACCAGCGGGTGATTCACCAGCAAATCCAACAGAAGGGTCACAATCAACCTCAGATGCCAACGATACTGCAAATAGTGAAGCTGAAAAGGGCATTACAGAGGTGATGCCGAAGAATGCACCGGAATCCAACGCCACGGGGAAAGAAGAAGAGAAAAGAAATGAAAGGAATCACAATAACACGAAGACAACACCACTCGACGCCGATGCAATGCAACGTATCACGTCGAGTGCAGACAGTGACAGCAGCACCGCGGTCTCCCACGCCACCTCCCCTCTTTTGCCTCCTCTTCTTCTTGTTGTTGCGTGTGCGGCTGCTGCTGCGGTGGTGGCCGCGTGAGAGTGAGTGAGAGAGCCGTGCACCGCCCGCACACACACTCGTCTTTCACTCTCTGTGTGTGTCCCCTTGCATGGACTCTCGCCCTCACCTCACCCCACGAGGCACACACATAATGTGCCCATTGTATATATTGCATGCACACCCATGCAGGCCCGTTGGTGCTCTCTTTTGCACGAGACGCACCGCTGCCGTTCTGCCTGGCTGCATGGGCGGAGCACCGTAACTGTTTCTGTTTTGTTTTTATTGCATTGAGTGGGCGACCTCTCTCTCTCTCTCTCCCTGTTGGGCTTTACGGGAGCAATGAGAGTGTGTGCGCTGGTCGTCCCACGCTTCGTTTTTTCTTTTTTGTTTTTTTCATTGTTTTACTTGTGTTGTGGTTGAGTGCGTCCATCACGCTTTTGTGATCGGCGGTTTGCTTTGACTGTGGACGCCTGAATTTGTCTTATTGTTTCCATATTGTTTTCATCCTGTTAAGGAAGTGTCAGCTACTCGTATCCTTCTAAAGCCGCCACGCTCTTTCCTCCAAATACGCCATGCGTCAGTTGGTCCATGGCACCCCACAGTTGACTGCAGCGCTGCTGGTGCTGTTTGTGATGATGCCTGCGGTGTGATTGCTAGCGGATGCTTTGCTGCTACTCTGACGTATACTTGCGTCTTTGATTGTGTGGGGCGTCCGACGGCGCGTGGGCGTCTCTGGTGATAGTGAGGCACGTGCGTCCCAAAGCGTCGGATGCGTCGCAGGTGCACAGCGCCGTTTGGAATATCCGGTGGGTGTCTTTCCTCGTGAAGGCGTCCACAACGGCCCCGGATGACAGCAGGAGGCACTGCGGCGTCACTTGGTGTTGCACAGCGAATTTATTGGACGATGCCTTTGATTTGTGTCTCTTGGGGTTTTAGTGGGAGAATGCGGGAGGTTGAGGGCATTAGGACTGAATTCATTTGAGTGGCTGCGTTCCATTGACTTGCGGCCAGTCGTGGCACTCTTTTGGGGTTTGGCAGCCCGTCTCTTTTGTTTACTTCCCACCACACCACGTGGATAACACTGATCCGAATAACACTTGTCTGAGTGCGTGTGAGCTGCTGCCGTGCGTGGTGCGTGGAATATTTGATTGTGTGGGGAGGTGCATGGAGTGACGAATACTTCTGTTTGGCGTGTCGCGGTGTGTCGGAATGGTGTTCGGATGACATGTGAGGGGTGTCGCTTGTGATTTGTGTGTCTTCTCTGGTGGAGCCGACATGTGTGCGGGGATTGTGGAATTGCTGGCTGGCAGCTCCACGTCACTTTTCGGCATTCCTGGATGTGCTGAGGAATGACGGCTGGCGCCCAGCGTGTTGGTGCTGCTGGTGGGAATAAGTGCATCGGGAATAGGCCACTTTCTCTTTCCGTGATGGAGCCGATGAACTGGCACGAGGGCACCGGCTGCAGGCTGCCTGCCGGCACGTGTGAGCAGCGGGTCCATGCACACACCGACGCTCATCGCAAGAGCTTGTGCGATCACAGTGGCCTTTTGTGGCGTGCTTTTATGGGCGTCAGCCCATCGGAGAATGTGTGAAGCAAACGGCTGACTGCACACGGGGAAAATAAGTGCGTGCACTGTGCCGTGTTTCAGCGTCGATGGCAGGGCGGCAGGAAGCCCGTGCTGGCAACCGAGATGTTTGCGTCGCGAGGGATGTCGGTGTTGATTTTGTATCGTCGAGGGGGAAATGATTTTGCTGCTGCCCGTGTGTGTGGCCACTCCGGCAGAGGGCGGACACAAAGGGAGGGATGCAGGCGCTGCGTGTGTGTGTGTGCAGGTGCCATGCAACAACGTCACAACAAACATGCTGCGACTCGGTGACCCTCACATCGTTGTGGTCCTCACGAGCAGCCGAGGCACGGCCCACATCGATGCACTTAGTGGACGGAGTGAGGCATCTTTTGAGGCGCTGCAGGGAACAGGATGTGTTGACGCAGCCACGACGTGCATGGAGTGTCACGATGGCACAGTCAGCTGTGGCTGGTGGAATGTTTACTTCTTGGAGGCAACAGAGAGAGAGAGGAAGAGAGCTGCTCCTGCTGCTGGCGTCGTTGCTGCCTCTTGTGGCCTCCCATGCCGATTATTGTCTGTCCGCCGATCATGGGTGGTGTGCCTCCACTAGTGACGTCGTCTGCAGGCATTTCACAGCACCAGTGAAACACACATCACGTCGCATGCTTTGGCTGTGGATGTGGTGTCGTGAGTGCAGCCGGCATTATTTTGCCCGACTCCTTTTCACTGCTTTGCGACAAGTAGATGCGTCGCCGCCCGAGCCATTCACTGCAGCTCCGTGTGTTGTACTGCCAGCACAAGACTCTCCTGTTGTGTGTCGCCTGGCTGACAGTCAAACACCTCTGCGTTGGGGCATGCAAGGATGTGGACTGCCGCTCACGGTGTTGGGCACCGCTGTTTGGATGCGGCGGCCACACGAGCGGATGTATTGTGGCACAATCAAATGCGTGAAATACGCGGAATCACAGCGGCTGCAATAATATCAACGGTGTGGCACCACGGAATATGTGAAAGAGGGTGATGCATGATGAATCACAGTGGGCGGCATGCGAGGGAAGTGCACCGCGACAGAGCGTCACCCCGCCCTCAGCCTGCAGGGGAATGTGCACCCAGAAGAATATATGGACGAGACGCCACCAAACACACATGCCCTTCCATGCACCAATAAATAGGAGCGAAGGTGCGTCCTGGTGTGTGGGAGTCCACTCACATATTTTCATTCCCACCGCAATAAACGGTGAGGAATTAGGTGTCACAGCGACGGAAGGAAAAGCAAACATCTATTGCAACAATTTGACGGCGAGAAGCAGGAACAACACAAACCGAATTGTTGGCTGCACTTCCCGTGGACCAACAATCCACGTGGTGTGCGGGGATCATTCCCTTTTTTATTGTTACTTTGCTTTTTTGTGTTGCTGTGTGCGCTGCACCTCCTCTTGTGTGTGTGCGTACCCTCCGTGAGGGGTGCGGACAAAACGGACCGCTCTCGCCGTATGCACATGCGGTGGAGCCTTGTGTGCCACTCCTGTTTGCTTCTCCCTCCTCCATCTGTGTGTTGGTGTTGCGGCAGGGCTGCGTGTGTGTGCCTGCTGCCGTGGATTGGAGTGTGTGTCGTGCGTGGTGTGCGGCGTACGGTGCATGCCTGGCTGCTGCCCTCTCCTCATGTGGTGTGCCCTCTCTGTGTGTGTCTGCTGCACCTCTCGTCTCCCCTGTTGCTCTCCATGTCCCTCACTGTGCAGATCAGCTCCACACCACCGAACGACCACACTCACGATGATGATGTGCCGTCTGCTGTGCGCCCTGTTGGTGCTCGCCCTGTGCTGCTGCCCGTCCGTGTGCGTGACAACGGTTGATGAGGATCAGGATGTTGCAAGTTCAGACACTCCCCTGCGCCAAAGGCATCAGTCGAGACGGAACAGACATCAGGGACGCCCGATAATCTGAAGGGAGGAAGCCAGAACAATGCGGGTCAGACGTCCAATCCGACGACTGATAAGGAACAGACACTAGAATCTCACAGTGCGCCACAGACACAAAATGGTGCGCCCGTTACGGCGGTGGGACAAATTACAACCAATCCGGAGCAGCCACCTACTTGGGTCACTGAGTCGGCAAACAAAGCGAAAGAGAGACCCCTTAATTTGGAAGTGACAGGTAAAGCCGATGCGCAGCAGCCAACAAGTGTGACTGCTATAATGAAGGTATCAGATAGCGATGCCACTGCGCCAACCACGACGACTACCACAACAACGACCACAAGAGCACCCAGTACGACGGAGGCGCCAACCACGACAACCACCAGCGCACCGTCACGTCTCCGCGAAACTGACGGCAGCCTCAGCAGCTCTGCGTGGGTGTGTGCCCCGCTGCTGCTTGCCGTATCCGCGCTGGCGTACACCACTGTGGGCTGAAGATGTGTATGTGCAGGTTGTGCGTGCCAGCACTCAACGGCGTGGACATGTGGACGTCTACTGTGGTCCGATGTATAAAGTAAGAGTAATTATGATGATTGTGTTTTTGCTTCCTTTGCTTCCGCTGCCCTGCTGTGTGCTCCGCGTTGTGCCCCACATCCGCCGCGTTGAACGCGTCTCAGGCACACTCGTTTGCATGCGCAGCGGAGCCCAGTTTTTTTTTTTTTAATCTTCTGGTGTGCAGGGAGTTGTGCGAGTTTTGGCTGTGTACTGTTTTCATTTTTTTAATGGTTTGTGCACTGCTGCTGCTGGGCTGCTGTCGTGTGTTGCTGTGGGGGGGCTGTGTGTGTGTGTTGTAGCGGCCGTGTCTCTCTTTTTGCCCTCTGGATCTTTTGCAGGTCGACTTCACATTATTAAACAACGATACTTCAGATGATGATGACTGGCCGTGTGCTGCTGGTGTGTGCCCTCTGCGTGCTGTGGTGCGTTGCCGGCGGTAGATGTGACGGGGATGGTAGTGGTATTACTGAACCACAAGATCAACCATCGAAGGCTTCACAGTCTTTATCTCAAGACGGTCATGCAGAACAACTGGAAATAACAAATTCAATCGGTGGAGTAGTGAACAACTCAAATGAACTGTTAAATGGGCAGGACGGTAAGAATGGCAGCCCTCAAACAGGTTCTGTCGAACAACCAGCAACA
>NW_001849074.1:4214-9698 GCF_000209065.1 Trypanosoma cruzi | reverse complement strand
CTGGACGGCAAAGCTAAACTGGTGGTGATCCCATCGGGCTGTCGTCACCGGGCAACATGCGCCTTCTCGGCGGCCTGACCTCTCTGCCGTCCGCAAATCGGCGACAGCGTAATTTTCATCAACGCATGTGTGCGTGCCATTTTAGGCACACGGTGCACTGTTTCTCGGTGGCATTCTCCTGTGCAGAGGCGAAGTTTCTGTGTGGGTTTGATGTTCTTCATGCGGAGGTTCAAGCCTTGCAGCGCGTGGCTATTTAATCTCCATTTTTTAGTGTCCTGGTTTTCTTTCTGTCGGGTGTTTGTGCCGTGTGTGGGTGTTCAATCCCCCGGCACTGCCCGCCTGCCTGTCGCATCAAGGGCATTTATGAAGTGCTTCCTTCTTCGGTGCCGACGGTAGCTCTGTGCTGGAGTTTTCGTGTGCCCGTATGCGGGATAGCGGTCCCATTTTCGCTTGAGCCCTGAATTCACAGTACGTGCATTCGAACGGGGTGGATGCCGTCAGACCGTCATATTCCTGGCAACACCTCCTATTTGTCGGGGGAACTCTTGCTTGTGGAAGTGCCGAAGATAAAACACGACTCCGGCTTGCCTTTCGTACGACGCCGTGCGGAAGCTGCATGGGGTGGCTTCGGACTGGGCTGTGCAGTCTGTGGCGGAGTTGCGATCGGTGTGCCGTCTCTCGCTCTTTTCCTCGCTCAAGCGCTGGGCGGTAATTCCGGCGGGATTTCTGGCGGTTCCGACTCACCGAGAAAGTCGAATTCCCGCAGCGCCTGGGAGCGCGTAATGCCATAGGCGTTAACCATTTGCGTCACGACACTAGTGTGGCAGCTGCAGTGCTTGCCGCACACCGGATAGCCTGCCGGGCGTCGGATCGTGGCGTGGAGTCCAGCAGGAGGAGGAGGCATTTCCGTGCGAAATTCTTTGCGTGTCTGCTGTGCGGCATCCGCGCCGCACCAACGGCATTTGCGCGGGATGGCGGGCTGCGGTGGTCGTAGCAGCCATCCGTATTCGTGAGAAACACCGGTGCGGGAGCAGGCTGCTGCGGCCTCTTCCCCACGAGTGAGGGTGGTTTCCGTGCGCGTGGGTTCCCAGTCGCCTGCTGCAGTGGGGCGGCGAGTTTCGGCCCTGAGCCGTCGGGCACGAATAGTACGTTCGGCCAATGCGACGATGCCGGTGCTCCATGTGCCTGTGAGCTGTGAGAGGTCGGACGCCTTCTTGGATTATGCATCACAAGCTTCGTTCCTGGACACGCCGCAGTGGCCAAGGACAAGCTGTATCCGTGTGCACGCTCCTCGGCGCTGCGGGCGAGACAAAAGGGTACGTCCACAATGTGAGTCAACAGGTGATCCAGAACCGTCGACGTGTGCTCGCGTGCTTCCACGGTTCGACGAGAAGGTGCATAAACGCACGCTGCCGTGGAAAAAGTCTCGGTAAATATCGTACCCTCCATGCTAACACCACATCCCTTTGCATCTGCTGTGGTGCATGAACTTCGCACGGCCGGAGGGAAATTGGGGAAAAGAAGGAATTCCTCGTGTGGGCATCCCCGTACCAGCGTGGCCAATCCGCGACGATATCCCTTGCCTGTGGAATGGGATGTGCCAATTGAATCAAAGGCAGCGCCGTGAAGGGATGTGCTAATAGCCGGAAGTGGCTGTCACACCTCCTGCACACACAAAAGTGCGGGCCGTAACGGGCAACAAATCCCAATGCCGCAGCATCCAAGGCTCCCACGTTCCACGTGCACACCCGAGGGATCCAGCCATGGCGGCGGTGCGCTTGAAGATTATTGTGGAAACTGACTGGGATGGCTTGGTCCGTCACTTCCACCGCTAAAGAGACATCGATCACCCTGTGCACTCGCCACGCCATGGCAGCCCGAAATCACAGCAATACGTCGCGCCTCAATACATAATCCCGCTCGAAGGCGTTCCTGGAAACATGGAGCCCTGCTCATACTCTGTCGCCGCTTTGCTTCTGAAAGCTGTAATGCCTCCTGCATGGAAACCCACGGTAAGGCAGGGCTGCAATTCATTACTTCCAATAGGCGGTTCACTGTACCCTTTTCCATTGCACAAAATGGGCGTTGAATTCCTCGCACGCAACTCCATGAAATTACAGTCCGATAAAACACAACACCAGCAGTAACAAGAGCGACAACTCAATCCCCTTCCACACAATCATCGTGGAACGGGAGCAAATCCTGAAAGCACCCGCTCAAAATAAAAACAAATCGATAGAAACAACGACCAACAACACTGTCGGTGCGGCTAACGATGGCTGGCTGTGGTGCGCAGCACATCCGTGGCCCTCCCCCATCAACCAGCACCGCACGCCTGCCAGTTCTACGTGTTGCACGTCACAGGAGGGTGCGATCACTCTTGCAGCTCGCACCCGATGCACGGTCGAGCAGGCTGTGTGCGTCCGAGCGGGTGTCGCCGGCCATAGGCTGCAACGGCGGTGCGGGTGGTCGGTACGACGACGCGCCGGTGGTGTCTGAGGCGTACGACGATGACGCCATGTCGTGGGGCTTCCGCGCCTCGTCGTCACTCTCCTCGTCATCGCGCAGCAGCGCCTCCAGCCCGCCACGCCGCGGCTCGCGCAGCTCCTGCCAGTGGCGGTCCTCCGCGTACCACAAAACGACACTGTACACAGTGACCGCAAGCAGCACAGTCGTCAGAAGCAGCACGATAGCCGCGTACGCCCTTGCACCACCGTCGCTCGGCGCAAGGTGGTTGGCCGCGCTGACCACGCACAGCGCCGCAAGGAACACAAAGCTCGCGATGCGCATCACCGTCAGGAAGGCCGAGCGCATCATGTTCGTGAAGGCAACCACGCCCGCGCCCGCAAGCAGCACAGCCGCCATGCAGAAGTACTGGACGTGGCAGCCTCCCACGGGCGGGTGCACAGCCGCAATCAGGCCCACCACACACAGCACCGACAGCTGAAACACGCACCAGTACAAGTGGCTGCCCCTCATGTTCGTCAGCATGCCGCCGTACATCCGCCGCTGCGCCGCGGGGTGCCAATACCCGACGGGGTACAGCAGGCGCTCGTGCAGCGGCTTCCTCGAAAACTGCCAGTACCTCGTGAAGCTCGCGCCCGTGTGACGCGCAATGAAGTAGCACACACCAGCAGGGAACGCCACACCGTACAGCACGCCAACGACACCAACCACGCGGTGCTGAACGCGGGCGCCGGGCATCGCAAGTGCAAGCACAGAGCCGAAGAAGATGCCGAGATGCATCGCGTGCGCCACGACGTACGTCAGGCTCGGGAAGCGCATCGCAGCCCACGCACTCGCCGCGTCCACGCCGTGCCACCGCTGGAAGGCCGCCGTCACACCGCAGTGCACGCCCCCGAACACAGCGGCAAGCAGCGCGTTGCCCACCACCATCCACAGCGGGTCAAGGGCAGCGAACACCGACAGGAAGTACGGCAGCGCAACGGTGCTCGCACGCTCCTGCGCCGAGGCGCATGACATCCTCGCGAACACGCCGAGCGCCTGCATCTCCAGGATGGAGCCCAGCCCGCCGGTCACCACCACGGCAACAGCCGCCGCACCCGCAACAACACCGGTGATCGCAGAGAGAGCGCTGGCAGCGGCGGGCAGCGTGTTCGACCTGATCGTGAAGGACCCAAGCAGCACACCCTTGCAGCCGCCGGACACTGCCACAGCGTCGCAGCGAATGACTATCGTCTCGTCGGCACCAATGAAGTAACCGCGGTGCACGGGCACAGCCAGCTCCAGAACGGTAGACGGATTCGTCACGTTGCGCACCCACGTCGCGTTGCGCAGCATCGCTCCCCACGGACCACCGAAGCCGCTCGGCTGCGCCGTCGACACCGGCACAAAGCTCAGGTGCGTGCCGAGCTGCGGGTCGCTTGCCCAACGAAACGGCGGCGGCAGCGCCACCATCAGCCGCGTCGGGACGGCGCTCCCACCGCCGCGGATGTCGTTCTGCGTCAGGCTCCCACCAGCCGCTGTCGTCGTCACGGCAAGCGTCGGGCACGCCACGTCGCTCCACCACAGCGTGCTGCTCACCGACGCCGTCGGGGTCCGCGTGGGCGGCAGCGCCACCGTCTCCGTCACCTGCAGCGTCTCCGTCGGCCCGTACTGCGTCGGACTGTAGTGCGCCGCGCTCTGACTCGGCGTCGGCGTCGGCGTCAGGCTGCGCGTCTCCGTCAGCGTCGCCGTGTGGCTCTGCGGCGGCATAGCGGGCGTGCGGTTGCACCCGTCCACGTGCGGCAGGTACACCGGCAGGCAGTCGCGCCCGTACCCGCCCTCAGCACAGCGGCAGCGGCACGACCCCGACATCGTCCTCGTCGCAGCTGCAAAGCAGTGCACGTCGGCGTCGCACACGCCACACGCCACGGGGCGGAATTCCCCGATGATGCCGGCGGACCTGTAGTCAATCGGCCGCAGCGCCTGTCCGTTGAGCGTGAGGCACCCCACAACGAACCTTCGGCCGGTGCCCCCAAGCGCAACGGTGCCGTCCATCACAACGGGCCCGCTGCCGGCGTTCCCGTGGAGCGTCAGCGTGCCCTGCACGAGTTCCGCACTGCGCGGGTACGACGGCAGCGACAGGAGCCTCCCGCTGATGCTGTTGCCGCGCACCGACAGCCACGACCCGGACACAAACGACGCCAACCCCCGCAGCTCCAGCAGCGCGCCATCGGTCAGCGCACCGGCGTTGTCGTTCACCACGACGGCAGACGCGTTGGCCTCCACCCCGCTGTCGAACACCAACCCATGCGCAGCGTACACCTGGCTCCCAGACACGCGCAGCACAGCGCCCCCCGACGCAACCACGCGCGCACTCGCGTACAATGCAACGTCGCCACCGAGCACAGCCGCGTCGACCGCAACACCGCCACCGACGAGCTCCAGCACGGCGCCGTCCACCACCACCGTCCGCCCACCAGTCATCACGGTCACGAGGGCAACGCCAGACACAACCAGCACGGACCGCACGAGCCGCAGGCCCGACAGCACCAGCACCGGTGCGTACGGCGAGGACTGCGAGTCGGGAAGATACACAAGCGGCGTCGGCCTCGCGGCAACCAGCAGGGAGTCCGTCACCGTCAGCACGGACCCCGCGGGAAACGTGCCGGTCAGCACAAGCGCACCGTTCAGCGCCTCCACATCGCACACCGACAGCTCCACCGGCCCGCCCTCGTCGCTCCCCGCCGCACCCGCACCGCGCAACGCTCCACCGCCCATCACGTACAGCACGGCACCGTTCAGCAGTGACACGTTCTGCACAACGATCCGCACGCCGTCCCGCGCCATCCACGGCACGTACAGCACCGGACTCACGCCGTCCAGCACAACGTGGCGCAGCGTCACCTCGCTCGCGCCAGTCTGCACAACGAACACCGACTGTACCGTCACGCCCTCGCGGAGAAACACACTCGACGCAGTGCCCACAGCGGGCGGCAGCGCGGGAGCACCCACAGGCACGCAAGCCTCGCCGTACCCGCC
>NW_001849074.1:0-4114 GCF_000209065.1 Trypanosoma cruzi | reverse complement strand
CGTGTGTCTCCACGTCAAAGTATCCGCCGTTCCTCACATCAATAGCATAAGCATAAACGGATGATTCCACACCGTCATCGTCCCTCGTTGCCCTCAGCGTATTTCCCTTCACAATGATCCCGCCACCATCAACAGCAGCATTGCTGAAATAGACTGCGTGAATATTCCCTTCGATGTAGTTGTCAAGCAGCTGCAGCGTCGAGTTCGCACCAATAAAAAGCAAAAAGGAAATGGCGTGTCCCGACACCGTCACAAGCGTACTGGCCGCCACCAGTATCTGGGAACTCGCACCAAAATCACCCTCAAACTCCAACTCACCGGAATCCAGCATCGAGGATGTCACGTTCACGTGCACTCTCGCACCACTCCCCCTGATCGACAGGCCCATGAGAACGCACTGCAGCAGCGTGATGTTGAGTGTCTGTTGTGGTGCGTTAAAGTTATACAGGTCCAGCACGATCGCGGCGGTGAAGGTCACGTTAACAAAGCACAGACCATGCACACCGGGATCAGGATAGTCCACGGAGCTGATGCTGCCACCGTGCACGCAGCGGACCTCCGTGTCCTTCGCATCGGGGAGCGGGAGCGGCCCAAGACCGTCCGGAACCGCTGCCGGCAGACACGCGTCACCGTGGCCACCAGCTGCGCACACACACACACAGCCGCTGATGCTGCTCGTCCTCGCAGCAAAGCACACGGCGTCCACGGTGCACGCGCCACAGTCCAACACCGTCACGGGTGCTTCAATGTTCAGGTCGTCTTGGTAATCCGTCACAGGAGAGCCCATTGCCTCGTTGCACACGCCGTAGATGATCGGGCGCGAGTCGGATGGTGGTGACCAGTTGCTTGTCATGTGTGCGATGGTTGACGAGTACGAGCCGTACGTGAAGTTGTTGTCAAGTATCGACCACACACTCTGATCGCGGAACGCCACGCCGTTTTCCTTGACCACGTACACAACGTAGGCGGTGCGGAACTCGTTGTTGCGGTGCACCAGCCAGCTGCCGTCAGTCACGGTCAGCGTGTTTGCCATGAGCATGGCAAAGCCGAGACGGAAAGTGCTGGACACAATCTGCAGCACGCTGCCGCCAGCCACCACAACGTCCCCAAACACACACGCGCCTTCGTACATGTTAATGCTCGGCGCACTCCACGAGCTGTCCTGTACCGAGAACACGGAGCCGCCGCTCACACGCAGGTCCGACACAAGAGCGTAAATCAAATGCGTCCGCGACCTGACAACGCAGTTGTCCATGTAGAAGACGCTGGACAGGTTCACGCCGAGGCCGCGCTCCACGAGTATCGCAGCGCACGAACCCCCGCCACACACCAGCGTAGACCGCGTCATGACAAACCGCGTCGACAGAAGCCGGACGCCGTCCAGGACGAGCACGGGGCCGTGCCGAAATCCCGCACAGCCAGGGGTCGTCGGCACATACCGCGTCCCGCCAACCGTCGCACGCAGCGTTGCGTTCGCCAGCAGCACACTCGAGTGCAGCGGCATCGCGCCATGCAGCACGATCGTGCCCTCCAGCGACGTCACGTTCGTCATTTTGACGAGGGCGTGGGGCACCAGGCGCGCCGTGCTCTCGCTGAGGCCGCCAATCCGCAGCTGCGCGCCGCCCGCAAGCACGCAGTGGCGCAGCGTCACATTCAGCGCGTCAGCAAACAAGTCCATCGAGCGCAGGTCCACCGCCACAGTGATCGGTCCACTGAACAACACCGAGTCGAAGCACGCCATCGCACGCCCACCGCCAACCGTCACCGACTCCGTCAGCGTCACGCCTCTCACGCAGCCCTCCGCACCACCACCACCACCGCCACCGGACCTCGCAACCGGCACGTCGAACGGCAGGCACGCCTCGCCCACACCGCCGGCACGGCAGCTGCACACGCAGTCGGAGAATGACGCCATCAGCGCATCGAAGCACGCCAGCGCCGCCGCGCAGCCGTCGCACGGCACCACGCTCACGGAGGACAGGCCGGCCATGCGGTAGTCGCCGCTGCTCCGCAGCACCCGGCCGCCGGCACGGTTGCACTGCACCGACACGACGCCGCTCGTGATCGCCAGCCCGGAGGCAAGCGTACCGCCGGTGACAGCGCAGCGCGCAATCGACACGGCACCGCCGCTCAGCGTCACCCCCGACAGCGATGCCACAGACGACAGCTCGCCCACCGCCCACACGTCGTGCAGGTCCAGCCACCCGCCGACACCGACCGTCCCACCGTCGCAGCGCACCAGCGACGACGCGGCAGACCCCTCGACACCCACAAAGCGCAGCACCGAATCAAACACCGCGAGGCGCTCGCCAAGCACAAAGCCTCCGCCGCTGCTCAAAACAGACACGTTCGTCACAGAGAACACCGAGTGGCTACGCAGACTGAGACACGACGAAGACGACACATGCATCGCGGAAGCGGTCGGACCGCCCGACGCCTCCAGCGACACGCCGTCAAGCACCACCGCGCTCGACAGCAGGTCCACACCGCCGCCAACGTACACCGCCGACCCGCCCGCCTGCAACGACCTCAGCACAGTGTTGCTCACACGCAGCTGCGTCTGCAACAGCGACGTCGCGTGCAGCACAAGCGGCGCCGCCACCGCGTCCGTCAGCCCGCTCAGCTGCGAGTAGCGCATCGGTCCAGGCGTCACAATCGTCGAGTCGCGGACCGTCACGTTCGTGTGTGCCGGCAGGTTGTGCACGAACACAAGCGAGCAGTAGCCGCCGGACAGCCCGCTCACGCTCACCTCCAGGCTCCGGTCAGTCGCCGGCTCGCCGCTGTAGCCCCGCACGTATATCTGCGCACCGCCGTCGCACACGCAGTTCCTCAGTTCAATGCGCACTGTGCCGGGAATCATTGCAGCAACGTCGAACACCACAGCCACGCCGTTCGTGATGCACACGCCGTCCATCAGCACCGTGTCCACGGCGCGGCCAACCGTGATGGCTCTGTCCACCGTGCCGCCCCGCAGTCGCAACACCACCGCATGCACCGCGGGCATCCACGCCGCCGCCGCAACCAGCGCCAACACAACGAGCAGCGCCACACGCACAGCCGCAATGGCCCTGCGCCGCACACGGTGCCGGCTGCGCAGACACGCGCCCACCGCAGACCACATCCACCAACCCAAACAGGAACCAAAAGGGCTGTCGTGGTGTGTCGCAGTCGCCCCGTCGACAATAACTCCTGCCTAGCAAATCCCTTTCTACAGATGGAGAATCCAAAAGCACAAATCCGATAGATCGCTATACCACTACTACTTGTCCTAATACTGCCGCGAGCAATAACCAATACCTTGAAACGATAGTTGTGCTGGTCAAGCAAAAGTATCTCTAACTGCATGCTCAGAAAAAAGAATAAGAGGCAGCAACAACAGTAACCAAACACAGTGGCACACAGAAGCATCCAGCCTCAGACGATCCCCACCACAGCACGGCCACCGTGCCAATTAGCGGGGCCCAGGCAAAAACAAGCATGACCATTGGTGCCGCTAGTGTAACAGATGGTTCAGCACAGCACAAGAAACAGCAAAATCATAAGTGCATGGCATACACAAAGACGAAATAAAGAATAAAGGAGCACGGCGGCAGTACGCAGACACGGGGAAGAAGGGTCCACATCGATTGCACAGTCCGATTGGCTCGCAGCCGTCCGGATGGTAGTCGTGCAGATGCCGCGCGGTGCTTGTGGCCTGTGGCTGCTGTGGACTGAAAGGATGATGAGACGGAAGAAAGGTGTGGTGCGGTCCGCATCCATCTCGGTTGATTGTGACGCCAGTCACGCCATCTCTTTGGATCGCCTGCAGCAAAGACCGTCACCGTCAGCAGCGGTCGGTGCCTTCCTTCTCCACCGTCGCCGTCACGCGCCTCCTCCACCAACACAACGGGGGAGCAGCAGCCACACGCAGCAGCCAGCACCGAGTGCAAGAGGAGCAACCAACTGCATTGCAACATGTACGCCGTGTGTGTACCAACAAATACACAAAAAAAAGCAAAGCATCTGAGGGCACACACAACCACAGAAGTGTGCCAGACAAAAATAACAAACAGGGTGACTGGTGGAACGCAACACTGCACGGCTGCCCACGCTGTGGCAAGCCGCGGGACATATG
>NW_001849073.1:6619-9539 GCF_000209065.1 Trypanosoma cruzi | reverse complement strand
AAGTCCATGAATCCATGAGTCCATGAATCCATAAGTCCATAAGTCCATAAGTCCATGAATCCATGAATCCATAAGTCCATGAGTCCATGAATCCATGAATAAATGAGTCCATGAGTCCATGAATCCATGAGTCCATAAGTCCATGAATCCATGAATAAATGAGTCCATGAGTCCATGAGTCCATGAGTCCATGAATCCATGAATCCATGAATAAATGAGTCCATGAATCCATGAGTCCATAAGTCCATAAGTCCATGAATCCATGAGTCCATGAATCCATAAGTCCATAAGTCCATAAGTCCATGAGTCCATGAATCCATGAGTGCATAAGTCCATGAGTCCATGAATCCATGAGTGCATAAGTCCATGAATCCATGAGTCCATGAATCCATGAGTCCATAAGTCCATAAGTCCATAAGTCCATAAGTCCATGAATCCATGAGTCCATGAATCCATAAGTCCATAAGTCCATAAGTCCATGAATCCATGAATCCATAAGTCCATGAATCCATGAATCCATAAGTCCATGAATCCATGAATCCATGAGTCCATGAGTCCATAAGTCCATAAGTCCATAAGTCCATAAGTCCATGAATCCATGAGTCCATGAATCCATAAGTCCATAAGTCCATAAGTCCATGAATCCATGAATCCATGAGTCCATGAATCCATGAATCCATGAGTCCATGAGTCCATGAGTCCATGAGTCCATGAGTCCATGAGTCCATGAGTCCATGAATCCATGAGTCCATGAATACATGAGTCCATGAGTCCATGAGTCCATGAGTCCATGAGTCCATGAGTCCATGAATACATGAGTCCATGAGTCCATGAGTCCATGACTCCATGAGTCCATGAGTCCATGAGTCCATGAGTCCATGAGTCCATGAGTTCATGAGTCCATCAATACATGAATACATGAATACATGAGTCCATGAATACATGAATCCATGAATACATGAGTCCATGAGTCCATGAGTCCATGAGTCCATGAGTTCATGAGTCCATGAGTCCATGAGTCCATGAGTCCATGAGTCCATGAATCCATGAGTCCATGAGTCCATCAATACATGAGTCCATGAGTCCATGAGTCCATGAGTCCATGAGTCCATGAGTCCATCAATACATGAATACATGAATACATGAGTCCATGAATACATGAATCCATGAATACATGAGTCCATGAGTCCATGAGTCCATGAATCCATGAGTCCATGAGTCCATGAGTCCATCAATACATGAGTCCATGAGTCCATGAGTCCATGAGTCCATGAGTCCATCAATACATGAATACATGAATACATGAGTCCATGAATACATGAATCCATGAATACATGAGTCCATGAGTCCATGAGTCCATGACTCCATGAGTCCATGAGTCCATGAGTCCATGAGTCCATGAGTCCATGAGTCCATGAATACATGAGTCCATGAGTCCATGAGTCCATGACTCCATGAGTCCATGAGTCCATGAGTACATGAGTCCATGAGTCCATCAATACATGAATACATGAATACATGAGTCCATGAATACATGAATCCATGAATACATGAGTCCATGAGTCCATGAGTCCATGACTCCATGAGTCCATGAGTCCATGAGTCCATGAGTCCATGAGTCCATGAGTCCATGAGTCCATGAATACATGAGTCCATGAGTCCATGAGTCCATGACTCCATGAGTCCATGAGTCCATCAATACATGAATACATGAATACATGAATCCATGAATACATGAATCCATGAATACATGAGTCCATGAGTCCATGAGTCCATGACTCCATGAGTCCATGAGTCCATGAGTCCATGAGTCCATGAGTCCATGAGTCCATGAGTCCATGAATCCATAAAACCACGAGTCCATGAGTCCATGAGTCCATGAGTCCATGAATCCATGAGTCCATGAGTCCATGAATCCATGACTCCATGAGTCCATGAGTCCATGAGTCCATGAGTCCATGAATCCATGAATACATCAGTCCATAAATCCATCAGTCCATAAATCCATGAGTCCATGAATACATGAGTCCATGAATCCATGAGTCCATGAGTCCATGAGTCCATGAATCCATGAGTCCATGAGTCCATGAATACATCAGTCCATAAATCCATCAGTCCATAAATCCATGAGTCCATGAATACATGAGTCCATGAATCCATGAGTCCATGAGTCCATGAGTCCATGAGACCATGAATACATGAGTCCATGAATACATGAGTCCATGAGTCCATGAATCCATGAATACATGAGTCCATGAGACCATGAATACATGAATCCATGAATCCATGAGTCCATGAGTCCATGAATACATGAGTCCATGAATACATGAGTCCATGAGTCCATGAGTCCATGAGTCCATGAGTCCATGAGTCCATGAGTCCATGAGTCCATGAATCCATGACTCCATGAGTCCATGAGTCCATGAGTCCATGAGTCCATGAGTCCATGAGTCCATGACTCCATGAGTCCATGAGTCCATGAGTCCATGAGTCCATGAGTCCATGAATCCATGAATACATGAGTCCATGAAACCATGAATACATGAGTCCATGAGTCCATGAGTCCATGAATCCATGAATCCATGAGTCCATGAGTCCATGAGTCCATGAGACCATGAATACATGAGTCCATGAGTCCATGAATCCATGAATACATGAATACATGAATACATGAGACCATGAATACATGAGTCCATGAGTCCATGAGTCCATGAATACATGAGTCCATGAATACATGAGTCCATGAGTCCATGAATCCATGACTCCATGAGTCCATGAGTCCATGAGTCCATGAGTCCATGAGTCCATGAGTCCATGAGTCCATGAGTCCATGAGTCCATGAGTCCATGAGTCCATGAGTCCATGAGTCCATGAGTCCATGAGTCCATGAGTCCATGAATCCATGAATCCATGAGTCCAT
>NW_001849073.1:2205-6519 GCF_000209065.1 Trypanosoma cruzi | reverse complement strand
TGAATACATGAGTCCATGAATACATGAGTCCATGAGTCCATGAGTCCATGAATCCATGAGTCCATGAATAAATGAGTCCATGAGTCGATGAGACCATGAGTCCATGAATCCATGAGTCCATGAGTCGATGAGACCATGAGTCCATGAATCCATGAATACATGAGTCCATGAGTCCATGAGTCCATGAGTCCATGAGTCCATGAGTCCATGAATCCATGAATACATCAGTCCATAAATCCATCAGTCCATGAATACATGAGTCCATGAATCCATGAATCCATGAGTCCATGAGTCCATGAATACATGAGTCCATGACTCCATGAATCCATGAGTCCATGAGTCCATGAGTCCATGAATCCATGACTCCATGAATCCATGACTCCATGAGTCCATGAATCCATGAGTCCATGAGTCCATGAATCCATGAATACATGAGTCCATGAATCCATGAGTCCATGAATCCATGAGTCCATGAGTCCATAAGTCCATAAATCCATCAGTCCATGAATACATGAGTCCATGAGTCCATGAATCCATGAGTCCATGAGTCCATGAATACATGAGTCCATGAGTCCATGAATCCATGAGTCCATGAGTCCATGAGTCCATGAGTCCATGAGTCCATGAATCCATGAGTCCATGAGTCCATGAGTCCATGAGTCCATGAATCCATGAATCCATGAGTCCATGAGTCCATGAGTCCATGAGTCCATGAGTCCATGAGTCCATGAATCCATGAGTCCATGAGTCCATGAGTCCATGAGTCCATGAATCCATGAATCCATGAATACATGAGTCCATGAGTCCATGAGTCCATGACTCCATGAGTCCATGAGTCCATGAGTCCATGAGTCCATGAGTCCATGAGTCCATGAGTCCATGAGTCCATGAGTCCATGAGTCCATGAATCCATGAGTCCATGAGTCCATGAATCCATGACTCCATGAGTCCATGAGTCCATGACTCCATGAGTCCATGAGTCCATGAGTCCATGAGTCCATGAATCCATGAGTCCATGAGTCCATGAGTCCATGAGTCCATGAGTCCATGAGTCCATGAATACATCAGTCCATAAATCCATCAGTCCATAAATCCATCAGTCGATAAATCCATAAGTCCATAAATCCATCAGTCCATGAATACATGAGTCCATGAATCCATGACTCCATGAATCCATGACTCCATGAGTACATGAGTCCATGAGTCCATGAGTCCATGACTCCATGAATCCATGACTCCATGAGTCCATGAGTCCATGAGTCCATGAGTCCATGAATCCATGAGTCCATGACTCCATGAGTCCATGAGTCCATGAGTCCATGAGTCCATGAGTCCATGAGTCCATGAATCCATGAGTCCATGAGTCCATGAGTCCATGAGTCCATGAGTCCATGAGTCCATGAATACATGAGTCCATAAATCCATCAGTCCATAAATCCATCAGTCCATGAATACATGAGTCCATGAGTCCATGAGTCCATGAATACATGAGTCCATGAATCCATGAATCCATGAGTCCATGAGTCCATGAGTCCATGAATCCATGAGTCCATGAGTCCATGAGTCCATGAATCCATGAATACATCAGTCCATAAATCCATCAGTCCATAAATCCATCAGTCCATAAATCCATCAGTCCATAAATCCATCAGTCCATAAATCCATCAAGTCCATAAATCCATCAGTCCATAAATCCATCAGTCCATGAATACATGAATACATGACTCCATGAGTCCATGAGTCCATGAGTCCATGAGTCCATGAGTCCATGAATCCATGAATCCATGAATCCATGACTCCATGAGTCCATGAGTCCATGAGTCCATGAATCCATGAGTCCATGACTCCATGAGTCCATGAGTCCATGAGTCCATGAGTCCATGAGTCCATGAATCCATGAATCCATGAATCCATGACTCCATGAGTCCATGAGTCCATGAGTCCATGAATCCATGAGTCCATGAATACATGAGTCCATGAATCCATGAATCCATGACTCCATGAATCCATGACTCCATGAGTCCATGAGTCCATGAGTCCATGAGTCCATGAGTCCATGAGTCCATGAATCCATGAATCCATGAGTCCATGAGTCCATGAGTCCATGAGTCCATGAATCCATGACTCCATGAGTCCATGAGTCCATGAGTCCATGAGTCCATGAGTCCATGAGTCCATGAGTCCATGAATACATGACTCCATGAGTCCATGAGTCCATGAGTCCATGAGTCCATGAGTCCATGAGTCCATGAATCCATGAATCCATGACTCCATGAATCCATGACTCCATGAGTCCATGAGTCCATGAGTCCATGAATCCATGAGTCCATGAGTCCATGAGTCCATGAGTCCATGAGTCCATGAGTCCATGAATCCATGAGTCCATGAGTCCATGAATCCATGACTCCATGAGTCCATGAGTCCATGACTCCATGAGTCCATGAGTCCATGAATCCATGAGTCCATGAGTCCATGAGTCCATGAGTCCATGAATCCATGAGTCCATGAGTAAATGAATCCATGAATACATCAGTCCATAAATCCATCAGTCCATAAATCCATCAGTCCATAAATCCATAAGTCCATAAATCCATCAGTCCATGAATACATGAGTCCATGAATCCATGACTCCATGAATCCATGACTCCATGAGTACATGAGTCCATGAGTCCATGAGTCCATGACTCCATGAATCCATGACTCCATGAGTCCATGAGTCCATGAGTCCATGAGTCCATGAATCCATGAGTCCATGACTCCATGAGTCCATGACTCCATGAGTCCATGAGTCCATGAGTCCATGAGTCCATGAGTCCATGAGTCCATGAGTCCATGAGTCCATGAGTCCATGAATACATGAGTCCATAAATCCATCAGTCCATAAATCCATCAGTCCATGAATACATGAGTCCATGAGTCCATGAGTCCATGAATACATGAGTCCATGAATCCATGAATCCATGAGTCCATGAGTCCATGAGTCCATGAATCCATGAGTCCATGAGTCCATGAGTCCATGAATCCATGAATACGTCAGTCCATAAATCCATCAGTCCATAAATCCATCAGTCCATGAATCCATCAGTCCATAAATCCATCAGTCCATGAGTCCATGAGTCCATGAATCCATGAGTCCATGAGTCCATGAGTCCATGAGTCCATGAATCCATGAATACATCAGTCCATGAGTCCATGAGTCCATGAGTCCATGAGTCCATGAATACATGAGTCCATAAATCCATCAGTCCATAAATCCATCAGTCCATGAATACATGAGTCCATGAGTCCATGAGTCCATGAATACATGAGTCCATGAATCCATGAATCCATGAGTCCATGAGTCCATGAGTCCATGAATCCATGAGTCCATGAGTCCATGAGTCCATGAGTCCATGAGTCCATGAGTCCATGAATACATGAGTCCATAAATCCATCAGTCCATAAATCCATCAGTCCATGAATACATGAGTCCATGAGTCCATGAGTCCATGAATACATGAGTCCATGAATCCATGAATCCATGAGTCCATGAGTCCATGAGTCCATGAATACATGAGTCCATGAGTCCATGAATCCATGAGTCCATGAGTCCATGAATACATGAGTCCATGAGTCCATGAGTCCATGAATCCATGAGTCCATGAGTCCATGAGTCCATGAGTCCATGAATCCATGAGTCCATGAGTCCATGAGTCCATGAGTCCATGAATCCATGAGTCCATGAGTCCATGAATCCATGAATACATCAGTCCATAAATCCATCAGTCCATAAATCCATCAGTCCATAAATCCATAAGTCCATAAATCCATCAGTCCATGAATACATGAGTCCATGAATCCATGACTCCATGAATCCATGACTCCATGAGTACATGAGTCCATGAGTCCATGAGTCCATGACTCCATGAATCCATGACTCCATGAGTCCATGAGTCCATGAGTCCATGAGTCCATGAATCCATGAGTCCATGACTCCATGAGTCCATGACTCCATGAGTCCATGAGTCCATGAGTCCATGAGTCCATGAGTCCATGAATCCATGAGTCCATGAGTCCATGAGTCCATGAGTCCATGAGTCCATGAGTCCATGAGTCCATGAGTCCATGAGTCCATGAATACATGAGTCCATGAATCCATCAGTCCATAAATCCATCAGTCCATGAATACATGAGTCCATGAGTCCATGAGTCCATGAATACATGAGTCCATGAATCCATGAATCCATGAGTCCATGAGTCCATGAGTCCATGAATCCATGAGTCCATGAGTCCATGAGTCCATGAATCCATGAATACATCAGTCCATGAGTCCAT
>NW_001849073.1:0-2105 GCF_000209065.1 Trypanosoma cruzi | reverse complement strand
AAATCCATCAGTCCATAAATCCATAAGTCCATAAATCCATCAGTCCATGAATACATGAGTCCATGAGTCCATGAATCCATGAGTCCATGAGTCCATGAATACATGAGTCCATGAGTCCATGAGTCCATGAATCCATGAGTCCATGAGTCCATGAGTCCATGAGTCCATGAATCCATGAGTCCATGAGTCCATGAATCCATGAATACATCAGTCCATAAATCCATCAGTCCATAAATCCATCAGTCCATAAATCCATAAGTCCATAAATCCATCAGTCCATGAATACATGAGTCCATGAATCCATGACTCCATGAATCCATGACTCCATGAGTACATGAGTCCATGAGTCCATGAGTCCATGACTCCATGAATCCATGACTCCATGAGTCCATGAGTCCATGAGTCCATGAGTCCATGAATCCATGAGTCCATGACTCCATGAGTCCATGACTCCATGAGTCCATGAGTCCATGAGTCCATGAGTCCATGAGTCCATGAGTCCATGAGTCCATGAATCCATGAGTCCATGAGTCCATGAGTCCATGAGTCCATGAGTCCATGAGTCCATGAGTCCATGAGTCCATGAGTCCATGAGTCCATGAGTCCATGAATACATGAGTCCATAAATCCATCAGTCCATAAATCCATCAGTCCATGAATACATGAGTCCATGAGTCCATGAGTCCATGAATACATGAGTCCATGAATCCATGAATCCATGAGTCCATGAGTCCATGAGTCCATGAATCCATGAGTCCATGAGTCCATGAGTCCATGAGTCCATGAATACATCAGTCCATGAGTCCATCAGTCCATGAATCCATCAGTCCATGAGTCCATCAATCCATGAATCCATCAGTCCATGAGTCCATGAATACATGAGTCCATGAGTCCATGACTCCATGACTCCATGAATCCATGACTACATGAGTCCATGAATACATGAGTCCATGAGTCCATGACTCCATGACTCCATGAATCCATGACTCCATGAGTCCATGACTCCATGAGTCCATGAGTCCATGAATCCATGAGTCCATGAGTCCATGAGTCCATGAGTCCATGAATCCATGAGTCCATGAGTCCATGAGTCCATGAGTCCATGAGTCCATGAATCCATGAGTCCATGAGTCCATGAGTCCATGACTCCATGAGTCCATGAGTCCATGAGTCCATGAGTCCATGAATCCATGAGTCCATGAGTCCATGAGTCCATGACTCCATGAGTCCATGAGTCCATGAGTCCATGAATACATGAGTCCATAAATCCATCAGTCCATAAATCCATGAATCCATGAGTCCATGAGTCCATGAATACATGAGTCCATGAATCCATGAATCCATGAGTCCATGAGTCCATGAATACATGACTCCATGAATCCATGACTCCATGAGTCCATGAGTCCATGAGTCCATGAGTCCATGAATCCATGAGTCCATGAGTCCATGAATCCATGACTCCATGAGTCCATGAGTCCATGAGTCCATGAGTCCATGACTCCATGAATCCATGACTCCATGAGTCCATGAATCCATGAATCCATGAGTCCATGAGTCCATGAATCCATGAATCCATGAGTCCATGAGTCCATGAATCCATGAATCCATGAGTCCATGAGTCCATGAATCCATGACTCCATGAGTCCATGAATCCATGACTCCATGAGTCCATGAATCCATGAATCCATGAGTCCATGAGTCCATGAATACATGACTCCATGAATCCATGACTCCATGAGTCCATGAGTCCATGAGTCCATGAGTCCATGAGTCCATGAGTCCATGAATCCATGAGTCCATGAGTCCATGAATCCATGACTCCATGAGTCCATGAGTCCATGAGTCCATGAATCCATGACTCCATGAGTCCATGAGTCCATGAATCCATGAGTCCATGAGTCCATGAGTCCATGAGTCCATGAGTCCATGAGTCCATGAATCCATGAGTCCATGAGTCCATGAATCCATGAGTCCATGAGTCCATGAGTCCATGAGTCCATGAATCCATGAGTCCATGAGTCCATGAATCCATGAATACATCAGTCCATAAATCCATCAGTCCATAAATCAATCAGTCCATAAATCCATAAGTCCATAAATCCATC
>NW_001849072.1:4047-9455 GCF_000209065.1 Trypanosoma cruzi | reverse complement strand
AGGGAAGGAGGAGAGAGGGAGCGTGCACCGCGAGTCACTCTTCCTGCGGGTGTGATGCGCGCGGTGGGCTGCGACGGCTGTGGAGGGCGGCATCCTTTCGGTGTGCGCTTCTCCGCCGTTGTGCCGTGCGTTTGCGCATGCCATTTATTGTGCGCGTGCGTGCTGGGCATGTTTTTCCGGAGCGTTGGGCGGCCACCATCTGTCTATGGCGGTTTGTGTGAGCGGGCACGTGCGGACGAGGGTCAGGGCGTATGGAATGAGGGAATGGCTTGAGGAAAGGGGAATTTGATTTGGAGGGTATTTGGACCAGATTCATTTGGCTGCGGTGGACACATGCACGACGGATGTGTTTCTGCATAATGGGGGAGGATGCGACAGGATTTTCCGAATTGGCCCGTCAATGCAATTCGGGTTTCATGGCACTGAGGCACAGTGGTCTTCCTGCAATGGCTGGTGACGGCCCCTAGTGGACCGGCGTATTTATGCTGCTGCTGCTGCTCGAGGAGGCGTAGAAGTGCGATTTGAGGTGAGCGACGGAAGGGTCACACATCCCGCAGTGACGGTTGTCGTTGGCCCACCGGGTGCCTCTGAGGTTTTGTTGGATGCAACGTCCTTATGCCCGTCTCCGGATGGCGGCATCCCTGATGCAGCCAACGAAAGGGACTGGGAGCGACGGTGAGACGCAAGCACGTGTGGATGTTCGGAGCGGCCGGCACACCGCACGCTGAGGGCATGGCACGGTGAGGGCCGGACCTAGAAAAGGGACACCGCGTGGGACGTCAATCCTCACTGCAGCGACCGCCACCGAATTCGGATTTGCTCGCACCTTCTGCGGTCCCTCTTCCTCCCCTCACTTCTGTGCCGAGGACTGTGCCGCGGGATCCAGCAGCGCGATGTTTGGCTGCAGGAACATGGCCCGAACAACTGATGTGTGTGTGTGTGGGGGGGATGTGCACTGCGAAGAAAATGAAAAAAATGTTGCGAGACGAACACCACGACAAGACCGGAGTGAAGTTGTGTTTTGTCCACTTGCGCGAGGGCGGCCTGCCACCTGGTCGGTTAGGAGGATTATTTTTTTGCGTTGTTGCGCTCTCTTTATATTCCGCTGCGTTTTCTTGCGGACCTGCGAGGGGAGATTTGCAAGAAATTCCTGCGAGGCGTCCGTGCCGCCGTCGGAAAAGCGGATCCCCCTTGAAAAACGCTGCTTTTTAAATTTGTTTTGGGCGGGGGGTTCCTGTCGATTCACTGCGACTTTGTTTTGCGGATTTGATGCGTGTGTTTCCGAGCGGTTCGATCAGTGCTCCCAGCCCACTCGGATGTGGTGTGCGCGTCGACGTGAAGGTGCCTGCCAGTCGTTTTATTGCCTTCCCCGCTGTGGCTGCCGCCGCTGCCTTCTTCTCTTCCTGAGATCCTGCGGCTTCTTGACAAGATGTTTTGGGGAAGGCGTTGCCGCTCTTATCGTCCATGGTATTTTGATTCTGGTGTCGCGGTCAGGAGACATTGAACGAGAGGGTTTGCTGCCCTTTTGTTTTATTTGTCCTCTCTGCCTGACGGCCAGTTCTACACAAACGTGCTCCTCGGCATCTCAGTTGGTGCTGGCGGGATTGCTTACGGTTGTCACTGACAATCGCATGCGCCACCTCTTCTCTGCTCATTTTCAGTGTCGCATTTTTTATTGATTGACGGACGCCATTCTGTCCGGCGTGCCACCTTGATTGGATTGTGTGGGACTGCTCGCCAACGCCATCGGAGAAAGCAGGCCGACTTTTCACGTATTTAATTGCATCTTGCGCGCAGGTATTTTTTTCACATGTTCTGTTGGGCACTCAGACAGCGAGGTGTCCGGAAATATGCGTGCGTGGAATTCTTCCCGCCATGTGAACTGCGGGCAACACCGCGGGGCTGCCACTTTGACTCCGCAGAGTTGTTGCGTCTCTTTGCGGGGTTGGCAGGGAAATTCCATGTCTTCTGTTACTGCTGGTTTGTCCTCAAATGTTGTCACTCCATGCGAATAATGTGCTTCAGCGAGTGAGGGGGTGGTTGGGTTTGTGTGCACTCTGATTCTGTTTGCTACTTTTTGCGGGCACGCAAAACCTGATTGGTGGTAAAATGGAGCGGGGCGATGCATGGCTGCGTCTCGCCCATCGTTCACTGCACGATGGTGTGGTGCACATTGTGGTGCTTCCTCTGCGATGTGACTGCGGTTTCCTGTGCGGCAATGGTGGTGGGTGGAGGGGAGTGTTGATTCTCGGCGGGACGGTGGGATCGTGCCTCCCTTATTTTTCTTTTGTGAAGGTGTGCACTTATTTTTTGTGTCGGTGATGGGGCAAAGCGACAGACAACGTGGATAAAACAAAATAAAAAAGGGCGATAGTGTGGCGGTGTGTTGGGGTTGGTTGCACGCCTCGCGTTGCTTCGGGGGCGGTGGGCCTCGACTGCTTCACCGACAGGAGTTGCAGTGCGGCTGCATGGCGCACCGACCACCGAGCCGTGCGAGTGCCACGCCTAACGCCGTTGGGACTGCGGGACGAAGCAGCCGTGAGTGTCCTTTGGAGCCAGCGGCACCTGCTGGCCGCAGTTGGGCGGTGCGACTGGGATGCTTCACCGCACGGGTGTTGTGGTGGCACCTCGCCGTGGCTCTTGTGATGGTTCCGACGCTGCAGCTCGACGTGTGGCGGGGAGTAAAGTGTGGCCGCGGTGGACCATAAGCAGCACCGTAGAGGAAATCCTGCAGGAGGAAAACACTAGCAGCACCAACATGAGGCTGAGTGATTTCCTTTGGAATTATGTTGGCGGCAGGGCGGCCGTTGATGAAAGACTACAATGTGACGATGGAGGTGTTTTTCAGGAGCCGGATGATTGCGTACAAGACCAGCGGCTTCTTGAAGAAATTCTTAACTTAACTGCGCACCAAGCGCTGGAGGCCATTACTAAGCCGCTTCACGAAGGTGTGTTCTCTCTCGGGCAACGTAGGGACTATGAAAGAAAATCATACAATCACTCCTCTTGCAAGGGGAATACCAAACGGAGTACTCACGCAGGTACTGACGGAAGCGAGGCGGGAGGCAGAGGGAAGGCTAAGACGAACGCAAGAAATGAAATTTACCATTTCCACTAATATCGATGGTGTACTGTTTAAAGGAAGAGTTCGCGTCAATGAAATGAAGCTGAGCGACTATCTTACAAGAGAACTGGACGGCAGGGGCGTTGTGGACACCAATCGGGATGTCTTGCTGGAGGAGTTTTTCAAGGACCCCACGAAGTATATCCACGATAAAGGAGCGTTGAACGAAATACAGGCATCGGATCGTTATTTGAGTATGAAGCGAGCTGTGAAGGGTGAAGCGATCTTCGATGAGGATATACGCAAGCTATGCGATAAGGGTGTCAACAATCCACCGGGGTGGTCATTAGCTGCTGCGGAGGCAAAAGCAGCTGTTCATAACTCCAATAAACATTTTTTGGATGCGGCTGCCGGGGAGGCGAGGAACCCAACGACGACGAGCGCACCGGAGAAACTGGAGGGATGCTACGAGTCTGTGCACAATGCGAGGCGGAGCCATGCGGTGGAACTTCCGGACGGCGTGGAGCGAAAGAAAACGGGGATGGGAATGGGGGTGCATGAGGGGAAGCCAGAACAGTCATGGACGTACAATAAAGCTGACGACGCTATCGAAAAGAATGACGCTGTGCAGCAATCCGGTGCGGCACCTCCCGTGTTGATGGTGCTCACCTCGGACAAGGGATGGCCGTACTCGCGGAATACGATGCAGGATCTTTCCAAGGACGTTTTTGTAAACTGTGGGGTGGGTCGAGTGTGGCAGATCGTCAAGGGCGATCTAACCGCGTGGCTCAGCCCTCACGGTGGTACCGACTTTACGCCCAAGCGACGTGTGCTGATTGGGACGCCCGGGATCGGGAAATCGGTGGCTGTCGGCTCGTACCTCCTCTACCAACTGCTGCACTGCGATGTCGAGAAACTCCAAGTAGTTGTCCACTGTTTTGGTGGAGGAGATGCGTGCGTGTTTGACAAGACCACCAGAGCGGTGACAAGATACGGCGATGAGGACATGTGCATCTCTGAGTTGAGAAGTCTGAGGGGGCCATGGGAGGAATGCGTATATTATCTACGATGTGGCAAAGGAGGGAATGCCGCCACCGAGACATTTTGCGCCCACTTCCGGAAGGGGCATGATTGCGGTGTCATTCCCAAAGGTAACAACTGTGATGGGTGGGCGAAGCAACTACGAGCCGCGCGAATCATCGTGAAGTGCCCCGACGAGATGGATGTGAAGGCGATGTGTGCCTGGATAACGCGTGATGAGACCAAAGAGAAACAAGCGGAATACTGGAAGAGGTCGAAAAACACATGTATCTTTTGTGACCGATTCCACGTCACGTCTCTGATGAGGAGGCGTTTACGGAACGCTGTGAAGCGGTGAGGTTTGCATTGCAATCGATCAACGAGGTAACTGTGAAAGAGTACTTTCCACGGGGAGGTGAGTCGCCACGGTATTCTGAGGATCCGTCTCACAAGCCTGTGAAAGTTGTTCGGGAAATATACGAAGGCGGCGAGAGCCTTTTCAATGCACCGATATCTGATTGCCTCGAGGAACGGGCATTGGAACGCTTCCCAAGTGCAACAGAATAAGATGGCTTTTTGAGGCTGATGTTGGCGTCGAAGGATAATATTTTGCCAATATTTTTTGGATGGTTTGCTTTGAAATTGTGCACGGAGAGTGCCTTTGTCAAGACAATAGGGACGAAACTCACGGAGTTTGAGCCACCAACAGGACGTCAAGCAAAGCCCTGCGTCTTGAAGTTGGCCCCTGAATTGCATCCCAAGGGAGATGAAGGTTTGCTGCCGAGTGAATATGAAAAAACGATCCGTAAAATAAAGTACGGGGTGCTGTACAAACCGGCGGTCGCAAACCTTCCGCTGGTGGACGCCTTTTTTTTCTTGGTGTCCAATCCAATGACTATGGTTGAGCTGCGGATGTCTGCGGCGGGTGGACACCACACCACCGCCAGCACTGTGAGGCAGTTCACTGAGTGCCTGGCGGCATATTTTAATGGTTGGGAGGAATCATCCCAAGACATGTCGTGGGAGATTATTTACGTCCAACAGGCAGACAGCACGCCGATGAACGACTGGCAGAGATGTGATGTTGTCGATTCCAATAATGTGAGCGACGCGGAACCCTATGAAATAGCGGCGTTCTGGAGGGAGAAGGTGCGCCAGTACCCAGTGTTAATATCGTCCGGAGAATTTTCAATGGACGAAGCTCTCCGAAGTGTGCAATAAAATAAATAACAATAGGAACATAGATTGGGAAATTGAAAGTGAACGAGACAGCTTGATTTGTGTTAAAAATATTGTGGGTTTATGTATTTTTGGATGCTTGTGT
>NW_001849072.1:0-3947 GCF_000209065.1 Trypanosoma cruzi | reverse complement strand
AATACCTTCCAACAGTCACGCCAATGGTTCAGTGGCTCCTCGCCTCACCGTGCCCTGCAGCGCTGCCATTGCTGCTCATGATGTTGACTTTGATGTGTTGTACCAGCGGGAGCTTTGCTGCCAGCCTGACGTACCATTGCACCTTTGACAAAGCGATGCGTGTCGACAGGACGAAATCGATGCCGGTGGTGATGAAAAACGTGCCTTTGGGAACGGGAAGTGCATCGCAGACATACACCGTCATCGAGGGGAATGGATGGGCACCCATCCGCATCAATGTGTCGACAAGGGACCTGGATGATACCAGGAAGTATTGCAGCTCAGATCGTTCTTACGTGAAAAATTTATTGACAGACTATGACGATTGTCAGGGCGATGCACTTTCCAGTAATAAGAGGAAAGTACTCATCGACAAGGTTGTCCCTGCTGCTGTCAAACTGCATGCGGATCGTCTACTCGTCCAGCCACTGGAGGGTCCGTTGGTTGTGCCCCAATTTGCCGCGGGCAGTGTTTGCAGTCGTTTCACTGTGCCTGCTGAGCATCATACCAAGGGCGTTGCCAATTCTGACATGGTGCTGTACGTGGCTGCAGCGCCGGGTGGTGTGTGGGCACTGCCGTGCGCCACGCTGGAGGATGGCCGTCCAGTCGTTGGCGTCATGAACATTGCCCCGGCAGTTTTATTTCACGGACGCCTCGCCACCCGCATCGCCGCGCACCTGATGGCCCATGCTCTCGGGTTCGCCCACCCGCACATGGCCAGCCGCAGCATGGTGAGGAATGTTACCGGTGTGCGTGGCAGGGCGCTGTCGGTGGTGGTGAACTCGACGAATGCCGCGATGGCTGCGAGGGAGCACTACGACTGCGATGACATTTATGGCATGGAGCTACAAGATCAAAATGGGGACGGGAGTACGCTGGAGTCGCACTGGTCACAGCGCCACGCGAAGGATGAGTTGATGGCACCGATTGGGGGCGCCGGCTACTACACGGAGCTGACGCTGGCTGCATTTGCTGACCTGGGCTACTTCAAGGTGAACTGGGATATGGCGGAGCCGATGGGTTGGGGCAAGAATTCGGGCTGTGAGCTGCTGCAGAAGAGGTGCTCCGAACTGAACCTGAGTAAATATTCCCACATGTTCTGCAACAGAGACGAAGTTGTCGAACGCTGCGCGTCGGATCGGTATTCCAGCGGTTGGTGTCAGCGGAGCATCATTGAATTCTCAAAACAGCACTCAATGGACAGTTGCCCCATCATTGATCCCGCGATGGACGTGATGGACCTTGAGGCTGTTTTTAAGAAGGGAGAATATTTGTCTGCGAGGCCTGGGGATATGCCCTCTTCATGGTGTCTGGACACGCTTCCCACCAACACGACAGATGCGAGGTACCCGGAGGAGACGTATCTGAGTGCCGCCATGCATGCGGAACTGAAGTGTTTTGGCATGCAGGTGTATCTGAAAGTTTTTGAAAAGCATGGCGTCGGTTGGTTCCCATGCACAGAAGGGGAGACGATTACGTGGGGCACACCACCCTACGATAAGGAAAACGCCATTTGCCCTAACTACGCGGAGGTGTGCACGATATCCGCCACCGGCGGCAGTGTTCTTCCCGTGGTTTCATGGGACGACGAGGAGAGGGTGTGGGGCAGGACGGTACGCCCGGAATTCTTGAGACAAAGTTCACCGGAGGTGCCCGTCCCTGTTGCAGAGAGTATTGGATCCGGCCGTGGCACCGAATCGCAGGATGCTGACTCAGCTGCTCTTCAGTCGAAGCCATTGCCACAGGGAGACGCCGAGGCTGCCGTGGCGCAAAACAACCACCAAGCGGGAAACAATACCAGCACTCCAACAGGCAGTGAGAGGGAAGCAGCACCAGCCACCTCTGGCGAAAACAACAATTCGCCTACGGCCGCTGTTGCAGGAGCAGGTGGATTTGGGACAACGCAGAGCGAGGATTTCTTCACTACGGAAGTGGCGAGCTCGATGGGGGAGGAAGAACAATCCGCGCCGGAGGAGGGAGCAAACCCAACAACCCTGCAGTCAAGGGAGACCACTGGAGATGGGGATGCGCAGCCAGTACAAGAAAGCATGGCGTCTCTGGATGGAAGTGAGGGATTGCTGCCCAAACAAAGCGAGGCTCCTGTTCCAGAAAATAACCACTCCGAATCCGGGAGCGGCGCGAGCCAAGAGGACCGCCTCGCCCTGCTCGACGACGCGAAATTGATACTGCATGATTGGAATTTTGACAGCACTGCGCGTGTGTGCGTGTCTCGGGTGTCGATGCTTCTTCTTCTGGGACTGTGTGGAGCCGTGGCAGTATTGTGAGGCAAAGAGTGTTGAATTGCGACTCCTCACGGAGAATAAATGCCGCTTTTCTTGCGGTTTTTGATGATTTTCTTTAATGTTGTTTTTCTTTTTTAAAAATATTTTCCCACTTTTTCAGTTTTTTTTGTGTTTTTTTTGAATACTCGGTTTTTTTTTTTTTTTTTTACGCCACCATTCCCTTTTTTTGCTTTTGGGGCAATCACTATGGACGTTTTTTTCTTTTCTACTCTTCACTCTTTAATTGTTTATTGCTGCACTCTTCCTGTGAGGGGTGCCGTGTGCTTCCCGCCCAACTGCTCCACTCGCACACCCACCGACACGCTCATGACGACGGCCCTGTGCGCCTCGCCTGCTGCACGCATGAGGAGGGGCCGCGACGAACGGCGCGCTGAGGGAGCCGTGACGTGTGGGCGTGCGACGAGGGCCTGTGGGGCGGAGCACACATTTCTTTCCCTCTTGTTTTGTTTTTTTTTGCGGCCAGGGCGGGCAGACACTCGCAGCGCCACACACACAGCCACACCCTGCCGCCGTGTTTTTTTTTTTTTTGCTGCGCTCACTCTCCCGATGGAGAGACGCGACTCCCGTCATGTCTGCGTGATTCTCTCAGTCCCCACACACACGAGTGACTGTGCTCTGCGGGCCGCACTCACGCGCTAATTAAAGGGCTGAGGGGAGCACCAACACGCAGATGACCCATGAAATATAAACGATGTGCGGACACACATGGAGGGTCGGACGGTTGAAAGACACGTAATTATTTAATTTTCTTTTGAGCAAAATAAAAAATAGCTTGGTATGGCCACACGGTAACCAGCTGGAGTTTCTGTTTTTTGTGTGGAACAGTAATAGAGGACGACTTTGTTTTCTTTTTTTTTTTTTTTTTTTTTTTGTGTGTGTGTGGAACAGTTGTAAAGAAGAGCTTTTTTTTTTGTGTGTGTGAAACAGTAGTGGAGGAAATCTTTTTTTTTTCTGCGGGGTTAAAATGTGAGGAACGGGAATTTTTTAATGAATTTTGTTTGATTTGCCACTGCTTTCCGCCGTGGACCCCTGCTGTGCATTTGTGTTTGTGCGTCCCTTCAGATGCCTTACGCCTCTTCTCTTTTTTTTCTTTCTTTTTCCCTACCTTGTTGAGCGTGGCAGTGGGCGCACACAGCCACACGCGCAGGAAACACACATTGCAGTGCGGGTGGATGCTTCCTTTGTACTCGGTGCTGACAGTTGCGTGCAGCTGCCGCTTCCTTCCGTGGGCGTGAGGGGAAAGAAGGAGAGAGAGAGCGCACCGCGAGTCTCTTTTCTGTTGATGTGATGCACCGCGTGTGACCGCGTGGGGTGAGGCGCCGCTTCATGGGTGGATAAGGATCCGCCTGCGCGTGTGGCTCTTTGTGCAATTGCTGGCTCTGTAAGCGTTGTGTGTTTTCTGCAGGGCTGTGGCCGTATCCTGTTTGCAGCGTGATTGAACTGGAGGCGGTGGCGGTGTGTCTCTTTTTTCTTTCTGCGCGGTGGGTGACTGCTGTCTTGTGCATTTGTTGTGTGGACGCCGTCTTGCTGTTGGTTCAAGCAGTGAGTCACGACCTCCATGGAAGGCCGCATTTTTTCAGCCTGGGTTTATACGCCGTTGTGCTG
>NW_001849071.1:1511-9417 GCF_000209065.1 Trypanosoma cruzi | reverse complement strand
AATACCAAACGGAGTACTCACGCAGGTACTGACAGAAGCGAGGCGGGAGGCAGAGGAAAGGCTAAGACGAACGCAAGAAATGAAATTTACCATTTCCACTAATATCGAAGATGTACTGTTTAAAGGAAGAGCTCGCGTCAATGAAATGAAGCTGAGCGACTATCTTACGAGGGAACTGGACGGCAGGGGCATTGTGGACACCAATCGGGATGTCTTGCTGGAGGAGTTTTTCAAGGACCCCACGAAGTATATCCGTGATAAAGGAGCATTGGACGAAATGCAGGCATCAGGTCATTATTTGAGTATGAAGCGAGCTGTAAAGGGTGAAGTGATCTTCGATGAGGATATACGCAAGCTTCGCGATAACGGTGTCAACAATCCACCGGGGTGGTCATTAGCTGCTGCGGAGGTAAAAGCAACTGTTCATAACTCCACCAAACATTTCTTGGATGCGGCTGCCGAGGAGGCGAGGAACCCAACGACGACGACCGCACCGGAGAAACTGGAGGGATGCTACGAGTCTGTGCACAATGCGAGGCGGAGCCATGCGGTGGAACTTCCGGACGGCGTGGAGCGAAGAAAACGGGGATGGGAATGGGGGTGCATGAGGGGTAGCCAGAACAGTCATGGACGTACAAGAAAGCTGACGACGCTACCGAAAAGAATGACGCTGTGCAGCAATCCGGTGCGGCACCTCCCGTGTTGATGGTGCTCGCCTCGGTGAAAGGATGGCCGTACACGCGGAATACGATACAGGATCCTCCTAAGGACGTTTTTGTAAACTGTGGGGTGGATCGAGTGTGGCAGATCGTCAGGGGCGATCTAACCGCGTGGCTCAGCTCTCACGGTGGGGCCTACTTTACGCCCAAGCGACGTGTGTTGATTGGGACGCCCGGGATAGGGAAGTCGGTGGCTGCCGGTTCGCACCTCCTCTACCAGCTGCTGCACTGCGATGTGGAGAAACTCCAAGTGTTTGTCCACTGTTTTGGTGGAGATGCGTACGTGTCTGACAAGACCACCAGAGCGGTGACAAGATACGGCGATGAGGACATGTGCATCTTGGAGTTGAGAAGTCTGACGGGGCATGGGAGGAATGTGTATATTATCCACGATGTGGCAAAGGAGGGAACGCCGCCACCGAGACATTTTGCGCCTACTTCTGGAAGGGGCATGATTGCGGTGTCATTCCCGGAGGTAACCAACTGTGATGAGTGGGCGAAGCAACTACAAGCCGCGCGAGTCATCGTGAAGTGCCCCGACGAGATGGATGTGAAGGCGACGTGCGCCTGGATAACGCGTGATGAGACTAAAGAGAAACAAGCGGAATGCTGGAAGAGGTCGAAAAAACACATGTATCTTTTGGGACCGATTCCACGTCACGTCTTTGATGAGGAGGCGTTTACGGAACGCTGTGGAGAGGTGGGTTTGCATTGCAATCGATCAACGAGGTAACTGTGAAAGAGCACTTTTCACGGGGAGGTGAGTCGCCATGGTATTCTGAGGATCCGTCTCACAAGCCTGTGAAAGTTGTTCGGGAAATATACGCAGGCGGTGTGATCCTTTTCAATGCACCGATATCTGCTTACCTCGAGGAACGGGCATTGGAACGCTTCCCAAGTGCAACAGAATAAGATGGCTTTTTGAGGCTGATGTTGGCGTCGAAGGATAATATTTTGCCAATATTTTTTGGATGGTTTGCTTTGAAATTGTGCACGGAGAGTGCCCTTGTCAAGACAATAGGGACAAAACCCACGGAGTTTGAGCCACCAACAGGACGTCAAGCAAAGCCCTGCGTCTTGAAGTTGGCCCCTGAATTGCATCCCAAGGGAGATGAAGGTTTGCTGCCGAGTGAATATGAAAAACCGATCCGTAAAATAAAGTACGGGGTGCTGTACAAACCGGCGGTCGCAAACTTTCCGCTGGTGGACATCTTTTTTTTCTTGGTGTCCAATCCAATGACTCTGGTTGCGCTGCGGATGACTACGGCGGGTGGGCACCACACCACCGTCAGCACTGCGAGGCAGTTCACTGAGTGCCTGGCGGCATATTTTAATGGTTGGGAGGAATTATCCCGAGACATGTCGTGGGATATTATTTATTTGCAGCGCGCAGACAGCACGCCGATGAATGGCTGGTAGAGATGTGATGTCGTCAATTCCAATAATAACACCGACGCAGAAAACTATGAAATAGCGGCGTTCTGGAGGAAGAAGGTGCACCAGTACCAAGTGTTAATATCGTCCGGAGAATTTTCAATGGACGAAGCCCTCCGAAGTGTGCAATAAAATAAATAACAATAGGAACATAGATTGGGAAATTGAAGGTGAACGAGACAGTTTGATTTATGGTAAAAAATATTGTGGGATTTATGTATTTTTGGATGCTTGTGTCTGAGCATGCGGTGCGGGTGCACCAGCCCCATGCGGTGACAGTATATCGCACAGATTTCAGAACTTTTCAACGCTATCGAACATAACAGTGACAGAATAAAATTAGGGATTGGGGTTGTTTGGCTTCTGGTGAAAAGCATTGGGAGGTTTTTATATAGTGTGTTGATTGTGTGGGTATGAGGCTTAATTGGAGAATTGCCCCGGTATGAGAGAATCATTGTGGATGGCGGTGTCACAGTACCACTGCATTGTCCATTTTCTTCTATTGTGTTCAAAGGCCCATCATTAAACGAAGCATCTTTATGGGATGGACGACGAATGAGTTCTATTGGGGAAACAGTGCGCTCCGTGTGACCGCGTGGACTGAAGCTCCGCGTCATGGATGGATGAGGATCCGCTTCCACGTGTGGCACTTTGGGTGATTGCTCGCTTCGTGTGCGTTGTGTGTTTTCTGCAGGGATGTGGCCGTATCCCGTTCGCCATGTGATTAAGCTGGAGGCGGTGGCGTTGGGTCTCTTCTTGTCCATTGGTTGGTGACTGCTGGCGGTGTGTGCGTTTGTTGTGTGGAGGGCCGAATCTTCTTACCTGCGGACTGACAGCACTGCGATTGCGTGTGTGTGTGTGTGTGAGGGCTGGTGTGGAGTCGCTGGCCAGGATGAGGGCCGTGGCGGTGCTTTTCCCGCCTGTCTTTTGCTCTTTCCGTGTGTTTGTGCTGCTTCTTGCCTTTTTCTCCCTCTCATCCTTTTCTCCCGTGTTCCTCCGTGGAGTGGCCGCATGCTCACGGGCCATGTTGATTGTGAGTGCCTCGTGACGGCATCCATTCATCTCTCTCCGCCTGTCTGTCTTCCCCTGTTGGGTGTGGCGTGTTGCACCGTGGGAGTGCTGGCCCTCACACACCGACGGCCCGCCGTGACCTGCCGTGTTGCTGCTCTTTTCTGTGGGCGATGGCTCTCCGTGCTGTCCCTTACGGATTGTCTTGTGTCTTGCTTTCTGCGTGGGTGCTCTGCTTTGATCCCCACGGGTGTGTCTGATGTATTGCCGCTGTTGTTCTTCTCCGTCTCATGCACAGACACACGCTAGGAAGGAAAGCAAACAAACACTAAACGCTACTGTGAAATTCTAAGACTCTAAAAGGACCAACAGCAGCACACACACACACCGCCCACACACACACATATTTACATGCTCTCACGTGTTGCTGCAGTCAAGGCACCCAACAAACACAACTGTCGCCGCGTGACCGCATCCAGCGGAAGGAGGAGAGAAGGAAGAGAGGGTGAGCATCGGAGGCCTAACATGTTCCGGCATGTGTTTACTTCCGCTGTGCTGCTCCTCCTTGTCGTTATGATGTGCTGCAGCGGTGGGGCTTCGAATGCCGTGAAGAGTAATTCGGGGAATGCGCAATTGCCTCATACGGTCGATCTATTTTTGCCGAATCAGACGCTGGTGCTGCCGAAGGGTGGAACGTCTCAAAAGACTAAGAGGGATTTATTTGTTTCACCATCTCTCGTCAGTGCTGGTGGAGTAATTGCTGCTTTTGCCGAAGGTCGCGTGTATGCCGAATATGTCGTTGATCGTAATAAAATAATTGAGCCAATTTCTTCTTATGTTGTTGCGGAGTACATTGACTCCTCGTGGGATTGGTCCACACTTGTTGGCAAGGTGAGTGAAAGTACATGGAAGGCAAACACCGTGCTTGGACCAACAGATGGAACGGATAAACGTGTGGGTGTTTTTTACCACCCCACAGCCACCACGAAGGGCAATAAGGTGTTTCTTCTTGTGGGAAGCCTTGGTGAGCTGAAGGAAAGTGATGGAAATCGGAAATGGAACAACCTGGGTCTGAAACTGGTTGTGGGTGATGTGAGGGAGCCTACGAGCAGCGAGCTGACTGAACGTATCAAATGGGACCAAATCAGGTCTCTGTTAAACGAGAGTACTATAGCTGCTCACGAAGGTAAATTGAAGGAGTTTCTTGCCGCTGGTGGCTCAGGTGTTCTGATGGAGGATGGCACGCCTGTGTTTCCACTGATGGCGAAGAATGAAGCAGAAGAATTTTACTCCATGATCATTTACTCAACGGACAACGGCAGTACCTGGGCGCTCTCTGAGGGCATGTCCCCTGCGAAATGCCTTAAACCCCGCGTCACCGAGTGGAAGGGATCACTTCTCATGATTGTTGATTGCAAGGATGGCCAGAGGGTGTACGAGTCGCGTGACATGGGGACAACGTGGACGGGGACCATCGGGGCACTTTCAGGCGTGTGGACCAAATCAAGATTATTATTTTGGGATCTGAGCTTGCACGTGGAAGCCCTCATCACCGCGACCATTGAGGGAAGGAAGGTCATGCTGTACATTCAGCGAGGAAACTTCTCGGGGAAGAATAAGGCCAATCCGCTCTTCCTTTGGGTAACGGACAACAACCGCTCGTTTTGTGTTGGACCGGTTGCCGTGGAAGAGGCTGCTGTGAGGTGGGAGTTTGCGAGCAACCTGCTGTACTCGGATGGCAAGTTGCATCTTTTACAACGGAGGGGCAGTGGTGAACACAGTGCCATTTCACTCTCTCGCCTGACGGAGGAACTGAGTACAATCAATTCTGTCCTGAAGACCTGGGCAAAAAAGGACGCCTTCTTCTCCAAATTGGCCATACCCACGGCGGGTCTGGTGGCAGTATTGTCCGATACGGCCAGCAATGGCACGTGGATCGACGAGTACCTTTGCCTGAATGCAACGGTGACGAAAGGAAGGAAGGTCAAGGATGGATTTCAGTTGACGGAGTCCAACTCCGGGGTACTATGGTTTGTGAACACTCGGGATGATAATGTGCGTCATGTATCATTGAGCCACAACTTCACACTTGTGGCGTCGGTGACCATCGAAAAGGCTCCGAGTAATAGCACTCCTCTACTGGGTGCGATTTGGGGGGAAACTAATTCCACGCATACCATGGGAATCCTGTATACGGCGGACAAAAAGTGGGAGATGATGTTCAAATACAATAAGAAACCAAAAAGTGGCACTTGGGAGTCGGGGAAAGAATACCAAGTAACACTCATGCTGCAAGGCAACAAGAGCTCTATGTACGTTGATGGCCAGTTGCTGGGGGAAGAGGAAACGCTGTTAACAGGTGAGGCGCCACTTGAGCTTGTAAGCTTTTGCTTTGGCGCGTGTGATATGCAAAACTCTCCTATGACGGTGACAAATGTTTTTCTGTACAACCGCCCACTGAATCCCACTGAGATGGCTGCAATCAAGGACAGGAAACCCGTTCCAAAGAGAGTTCCGGAACCACAAGCGGGAGATGTTCCTCAAACCATCGCATCTGCTGTGTCTGGCCCAGAATATTTAGCACCGGGGAGGACAACTGTGGAGAGAGCTGCCAATACCCAAAATGCGCCAGCGGGACGCTTGACTTCTGCTGGGAATGAAGGGACGGCACGAGAAACGGGTGATGGTGGGGCAAATGGTGATGCTGGTTCCGCGTACGGGAGGGGACTGCTGCCGCTGCTTCTTCTGCTGGGGCTGTGGGGGTTTGCGGCTGCGTGAGGAGTGTGCGGCCTCAGTGTGGAGCACTTGTGCCCTTTCCTGCACCGACACACACACACCGCTAGGAATATATTTTACTACGCAGAGAACAATTTGTTTTTGTTTTCTTTTAATGTTCTCCATTTTTTCTTTCTGCTTTAGGGAAACCACTATAAGCGTTTTTTTTCTGCTTTTAATTTTTTTTCTTTTTTTCGGAGTATAATTTCGTATGTTTTTTATGTTTGTTTTTAATCATTTTTGTTTGCTTTTAAAAAAATTTAAGTTTTTTTTTTGCCCCACTCCTTCTTTCCTTTTGCTTTTGGGGCAATCACTATGAACGCTTTTTTCTTTTCTACTCTTCCCTCTCTTCAATTGTTTCTTTTGCACTTTTCCTGTGAGGGGTGCCGTGTTTCCCGCCCAACTGCTCCACTCGCACACCCACCGACACGCTCATGACGACGGCCCTGTGCGCCTCGCCTGCTGCACGCATGAGGAGGGGCCGCGACGAACGGCGCGCTGAGGGAGCCGTGACGTGTGGGCGTGCGACGAGGGCCTGTGGGGCGGAGCACACATTTCTTTCCCTCTTGTTTTTTTTCTTTGCGGCCGGGGCGGGCAGACACCCGCAGCGCCACACACACAGCCACACCCTGCCGCCGTGTTTTTTTTTTGCTGCGCTCACTCTCCCGGTGGAGAGACGCGACTGCCGTCATGTCTGCGTGCTTCTCTCAGTCCCCACACACACGAGTGACTGTGCTCTGCGGGCCGCACTCACGCACCAATAAGAGGGCTGAGGGGAGCAGCAACACGCAGATGACCCCATGAAATATAAACGATGTGCGGACAGACAGAGGGTCAGACGGTTGAAAGACATTTAAATATCTTTTAATTTTCGGACAAAATATATGCAGACAGCTTGGTGTGGCCACACGGCAGCCAGGCGAAATGTTTCTTTTGTGTGTAGTTTTTCTTTTCTTTTTTTTGGGTGGAACAGTAGTAGTGGACAATACTTTTTTTTTCTTTTTGTGTGGAAAAGTAATAAAGGAGAACAATTTCTTTTTTTTTGTGGAACAGTAATAAAGGACGACTTTTTCTTTCTTTTTATATAATTATTGTGTGCGAGGGGGGCTAATATATGATGAAAGGGAGTTGTTATTTTTAATTATTTTAAATAAATCTTGTATGAATTGCCTCTGCTTGGGTTGCAGTGCAGTTATGAGCTTGAGCAGCCTTTTTCTCTCTATTTCTGCCGTGCACCTCTGCTCTTCGTTTTTGTTTGTGCGTCCCTTCACATGCTCCTTTCATCTTTGTTTACATCTTTGACTCGTGCTTCTGCAGGCACACACAACCACATAGAATGCGCATTGCAGTGTATTTGGATGCTTTTTTTGTGGCGTGTGCTGGCGGTTGCGGGTGGCTGCTGCTTCTTCCGTGGGCATGAAGGGAAGGAGGAGAGAGGGAGCGCGCACCGCGAGTCACTCTTCCTGCGGGTGTGATGCGCGCGGTGGGCTGCGACGGATGTGGAGGGCCGCATCCTTTTGGTGTGCGCTTCTCCGCCGTTGTGCCGTGCGTTTGCGCATGCCATTTATTGTGCGCGTGCGTGCTGGGCATGTTTTTCCGGAGCGTTGGGCGGCCACCATCTGTCTATGGCGGTTTGTGTGAGTGAGCACGTGCGGATGAGGGTCAGGGCGTATGGAATGAAGGAATGGCTTGAGGAAAGGGGAATTTGATTTGGAGGGTATTCGGACCGGATTCATTTGGCTGCGGTGGACACATGCACGACGGATGTGTTTCTGCATAATTGGGGGAGGATGCGGCAGGGTTTTCCGAATTGGCCTGTCAATGCAATTCGGGTTTCATGGCACTGAGGCACAGTGGTCTTCCTGCAATGGCTGGTGACGGCCCCTAGTGGAGTGGTGTATTTATTGCTGCTGCTGCTGCTGCTCGAGGAGGCGTAGAAGTGCGATTTGAGGTGAGCGACGGAAGGGACG
>NW_001849071.1:0-1411 GCF_000209065.1 Trypanosoma cruzi | reverse complement strand
CGTGTGTTCCGAGCGGTTCGATCAGTGCTCCCAGTCCACTCGGATGTGGTGTGCGCGTCGACGTGAAGGTGCCTGCCAGCCGTTTTATTGCCTCCCCCGCTGTGGCTGCCGCCGCTGCCTTCTTTCCTTCCTGAGGTCCTGCGGCCTCTTGACAAGATGTTTTGGAGAAGGCGTTGCCGCTCTTATCGTCCATGGTATTTTGATTCTGGTGTCGCGGTCAGGAGACATTGAACGAGAGGTTTGCTGCCCTTTTGTTTTATTTGTCCTCTCTGCCTGACGGCCAGTTCTACACAAACGTGCTCCTAGGCACCTCAGTTGGTGCTGGCGGGTTTGCTCACAGTTGTCACTGGCAATCGCATGCGCCACCTCTTCTCTGCTCCCTTTCAGTGTCGTATTTTTTTATTGATTGACGGACGCCATTCTGTCCGGCGTGCCACCCTGATTGGATTGTGTGGGACTGCTTGCCAACGCCATCGGAGAAAGCAGGCCGACCTTTTCACGTATTTAATTCCATCTTGCGCGCAGGTATTTTCTTTACATGTTCTGTTGGGCACTCAGACAGCGAGGTGTCCGGAAATATGCGTGCGTGGAATTCTTCCTGCCATGTGAACTGCGGACAACACCGCGGGGCTGCCACTTTGACTCCGCAGAGTTGTTGTGTCTCTTTGCGGGGTTGGCAGGGAAATTCCATGCAGCCAGCTACTGCTGGTGTGTCCCCAGATGTTGTCACTCCATGCGAATAATGTGCTTCATCGAGTGAGGGTGTTGATTGGGTTTGTGTGCACTCTGGCTCTGTTTGCCACTTTTTGCGGGCACGCAAAAAATGATGGGTGGGAAAATGGAGCGGGACGATGCCTGGCCGCGTCTCGCCCATTGTTCGGTGCACGATGGTGTGGTGCACATTGTGGTGCTGACTCTGCGATGTGAGTGCGGTCTCCTATGCTGCAATGGTGGTGGGTGGAGGGGAGTGTTGACCCTCGGCGGGACGGTGGGATCGTGCCTCCTTTTCTCTTTGTTCCTTCCCTTTTGTGAAGGTGTGCACTTATTTTTTGTGTCGGTGATGGGGCAAACCGACAGACAACGTGGATAAAACAAAATGAAAAAGGGCGATAGTGTGGCGGTGTTGGTGTTGGTTGCACGCCTCGTGTTGCTTCGGGGGCGGTGGGCCTCGGCTGCTTCACCGACAGGCGTTGCAGTGCGGCTGCGTGGCGCACCGAGCACCCCGCCGTGCGAGCGCCACGCCCAACGCCATTGGGACTGCGGGACGGAACAGTCGCGAGTGTACTTTGGAGCCAGCGGCACCTGCTGGCCGCAGTTGGGCGGTGCGAGTGGGATGCTTCACCGCACGGGTGTTGTGATGGCGCCTTGCAGCGGCTCTTGTGATGGTTCCGACGCTGCAGCTCGACGTGTG
>NW_001849070.1:3879-9402 GCF_000209065.1 Trypanosoma cruzi | reverse complement strand
CCTGACACGGTTTTCCTGGGTCCCACCCTGTTGGAAGTATTTGTCTACCGCCACTATGAATTACAGTCATCCACCTCCCATCATGGGTGAAAACACACCAAATAGCACAGTCCTGTCCCCGTCATCCATCACCACACGAATCAAAGGAATGGGGGTGCGTTTCTTCGGCTCATCGTGGATGACCGCCATCACCACTAGAGTGAACCTTTTGTGTAAGAAATGGTACGGTTGATTCTGTCCACTTCGGGCAACAGGCCACCCCGCCCCTGCTCCGGGTCCTTCAAACGTCACTCCATTGGAGAACCCTCTCACCGTCCCATGAAAAGTCGCGTTCACGCAGAGGTACTCGTCCATCCACTCACCCCCAGCTGACAGACCAGACAAATAGCCAACAAGCCCGTCAGTAAGAATGGGACGAATACACATGCCCCTTCTCACCGGGTCGATAGTGGCAGTGGGTCTGCACGTTCTTAAGGCTTCATCCAACTCCTGCCACCTCTTCACCAGAGTCTTTATCCGCTCCAGCTGCGTAGCCACGTGCACAGCAACAAGACCGCATGACCCCTCACTCCTATTCTCGTACAGCGAAATCAGATCGCCCCCACTGCTATACAGCAGGGAACCGGCAGCAGCGTCATCAGCTGCATCGGATATCGGCCCGGCATCATGCACACGTGCACCTTCCCTCACCCAAAGATGAAGCCGACCCCTACCTTTTTTCTCCTCCAAATACACCGGCGTGGTAACAAGCAGCGCTTCCCTTCCCTCAATGGTTACGGTGGTGAGGCCACAGCGAACGCCATGCCCTTTTCGACCATACGAGTTGCCCCACACGCGAGTAATTGGCCTACCACTCATGTCCCAACGTATCCCAGAGTCAATGGACCTGAATACTTCGTAGTAGCCGGCAGCGCAAGGAGTAATCAAAATTAGATTTCCTTCCAAGTTCGCGATGGATGGTTCCTTGCAGTTACTACCTGTCGTACCGGACGAGAGCTCCCATGCTTCTATACGCATTTTGAAACGCATGGACAGTACAACACTCCTTCCATCCTTTTCTACTGCCTGCATGGGAAGCACAGGGTAACCGTTCTTCGTCACAACACCCGATCCTCCGTCACCGATCACCCTCTTCAGGAATTGAGTAAGCCCGATAGCCACAGGGTCCACCGCACGGATATTACCCCACATGATTTTCTTCTGCCCACCATCCTCAGTGAGAGTTCCCCGCGTCAGTAAAAGCCTCCAGCCATTTGCATCGGCAACCTGACCCCCAGACGTCTTCTTCTCGTAGTCCCTAAGGGCCATGTAGACACTGTCGCCGCTCACAATTGTCGTTGGCTGCACCTTTTCTCGTGCCCTGATCGTACCACTGGCGGCATCCACAAGTTCTATGAGAGAAACGCCTGCATCCATCGCCGAGATCGCCTTTGAGCCACCACCGCCCGTCCCAATGTGCGTGGATGCAATCGCAGCATGGCCGCAGGCTCCGTCCCCTTCACTGCACTGAGCTTCAGCAACGGCAAACACACCGCCGACCCCCTCAGCAAGGCTGGAAACACGAAGCGAGCCGGCTGCCGCCTCGGATCCAGTCATTTCTTGCCATTTATAGGGCGCCGGTGTCGTTCCCTGAAAAGGATCAACGACCTTCCCCACTACTTCCATAAGCGGACGCAGCTTCACGGACGCCGCAGAAAATTATCACAAGAAGCAGCACCGCGGGATAAAAAACACGCCGGGACATGCTGGGCCTCTGCGGCTCACTCTCTCTCTTCCTTCCTCCTTCCGCTGGATCCGGTCACGCCGCAACGGTTGTGTGTGCGGGTGCCTTGACTGCAGCAACACGTGAGAGCATATAAATATGTGTGTGCGTGGGCGGTGTGTGTGCTGTTGTTGTTCCTTTCAGTGCCTTCGAATTTCACAGTGGCGATTAGCGCTTGGTCGTAACGCTTTTCCTTCGTGTGTGCGAAAAAGCAGGGAGAGAAGGAAGCATGCCACGCAAAGAGACAAAACAGTGAGGAGCACAACAGTGAGCACAGCCACCCATCCACTGTGATTGGCACCATCATCCCCGCCGCAGCCACTCCCAACAGCAACTCACGCACACAGACACACGGAACAGGAGAAGGAAGAACAGCGCACCGGGAACAAACAGCGACTGTCAACGCAAGGCAGCGTCTACACAACAAACGCACACACCGCCAGCAGCCACCCACCAATGGACAAGAAAGAGAAAAGACCCACCGCCATCATCGCCTCCAGTTCAGTCCCACGGACAACGGGATACGGCCACAGCCCGCTGCCAACAAACACAGCGCACGCCGAGCAAGCAATCACCCAAAGAGCCACACGCGGAAGCGATTCCTCATCCATCCATGACGCGGCGTCTCATTACATGCGGTTACACAGAGTTCGCCATTTCCTCAATAGAAATTGATCTTCGTACATCCCCTAAAAATGCTTCTGTTCGTGATGGACCTTGGAAAACAACAGAATAAAATAAAAAATGCAGTGATACCGCAATGCCGCCAGCAACAATGATTCGCTCATACCGGGGCAATTCTCCAATTATGCCTCGTACACACACAATAAACGTGGTGTATGAAAATACCAAATGCTTTTCACTAGAAACAAAAAACTATTTCCCTCCCTAATTTATTTTCCCATTTCTGTGGTTATTCCCCACCTCAGAGAGCCTCGCTCCTTCTGGAGCTTTCCAATGACACTAAAACTTGTTACTGGCGCACCTTTTCCGTTCCAAAACACCGCTATTTCACGGCTTTCATCGTCGCTCACACTATTGGAATTATCGACATGACGTCTCCGCCAGTCATCCATCGGCGTGCTGCCTAAGTGTTGTATACATAATATCCCACGACATGTCTCGGAACAATTCCTCCCAACCGTTACAATATGCCGCCAGACACTCAGTGAACGGCCTCACAGCGCTGGCGGTGGTGTGGTGCTCACCCGCCGGAATCATACGCAGCCCAACCAGCGTCATTGGATTGGACTCCACAAAGAAAAAGCCGTCCACCAGCGGAAAGTTTTCAACCTTCGGTAGGTACAGCACCCCGTACTCCATCGGAATCCTCTCGGCACCGCCTTCCAGTCACGCTAATCCAACGGCGCGAGTGGGGTGCCCTTGATGGTTTACCTTCAGCACCGAATCCTGTGCTTCATCACGTTCTGGTGACCTCAGCTCATTGAGTCCCTTTACTAGTGCACTGACAGGCTCCCCATACATGAATGCGCGCAAACCAAATTTTTCCAGAGCTTGGGAAGCAAGAGCACCATGCGATCTCAATATTAGCAACAAAAGATCCCTCGCACACATTTCCTTTTTCAAACGGTCCGCAGTTCGAAACCCGATATCAGCACTTATCGATGCGTTGAGAAATACCTCAGCACCTTCATCTGTTCTTGCCCGGACTATCTTCACAAGTTTGTGACACGGATCCTCGGAACACCATGTTTTCTCTCCTCCCAGGGTAAAGTACTCTCCAACATCGCTAGGTTTCATCGCTAACAAAGCATCATTAACGGCACCCAAGGGATCAATATAACTTTCCCCATCAAAGATGTAACGTAGAATCGGCCCCACCCTCTTCATGCGTTCTTCAACAATTCTCCAGTATTCCGCCTGCTTACCTGGATCCTGACCTTGTTTCATCCATGTACAGATCGCCTTCACATCCACCTCGTCGGGGCAATTCACGATGACTCGCGCGGCTTGCAGTTGCTTCGCCCACTCATCATAGTTGGCTACGTTTGGGGAAGGCACCACAATCATGCCCCATCCAGAAGTAGGCGCAAAATGTCTCGGTGGCGGCGTTCCCCCCTTTGCCACATCGTAGATAATATACACATTCCTCCCATGCCCCCTCAAACGTCTCAACTCCGAGACGCACATGTCCTCATCGCCGCATCTTGTCACCGTCCTGCTGGTCTTGTCAGACACGTACGCATCTCCTCTCCAAAACAGTGGACTACCACTTGGAGTTTCGTGGCATCGCAGTGCAGCGGCTGGTAGAGGAGGTACGAGCCGGCAGCCATCGACTTCCCGATCCCGGGCGTCCCAATCAACACACGCCGCTTTGGCTTAAAGTCGGTCCCACCGTGAGGGCTGGACCACGCGGTTACATCGCCCTTGACGATCTGCCACGCTCGCTCCACCTCGCAGTTCACAAAAACGTCCTTAGGAAGATCCTGTATCGTATGCCACGAGTGCGGCCATCCCTTCTCCGAGGCAAGCACCATCAACACGGGAGGTGCTGCACCACATTGCTGCACAGCGTCATCCTTTTCGAAGGCGTGTTGGCAACTTCCTGTACGACCATGACTGTTCTGGCTTCCCCTCATGCACCCCCATTCCCGTCCCCGTTTTAATTCGCTCATCGTCGTCCGGAAGTTCCACCGCATGGCTCCGCCTCGCATTGTGCACAGACTTGTACACTCCCTCCAGTTTCTCCGGTGCGCTCGTCGTCGTTGGGTTCCTCGCCTCCTCGGCAGCCGCATCCAATAAACGTTTGGTGGAGTTATGAACAGCTGTTTTTACGTCCGCAGCAGCCAATGACCACCCCGGTAGACTGTTGACACCCTTATCGCATAGCCTGCGTGTATCCTCGTCGAAGACCACTTCACCCTTTACAGCTCGCCTCATACCCAAATAACGAACTGATGCCTGTATTTCGTTCAACGCTCCTTTATCACGGATATACCTCGTGGGGTCCCTAAAAAACTCCTCCAGCATGGCATCCCGATTGGTGTCCACAATGCCCCTGCCGTCCGGTTCCCTCGTAAGAAAGTCGTTCAGCTTCATTTCATTGACGCGAGCTCTTCCCTTAAACAGCACGTCTTCGATATTAGTGGAAATGGTAAATTTCATTTCTTGCGTTCCTCTTAGCCTTTCCTCTGCCTCCCGCCTCGCTTCTGTCAGTACCTGCGTGAGTACACCGTTTGGTTTTCTCCTTGCAAGAGGAGTGATCGTATGCTTTTCTTTCATAGTCCCTACGTTGCCCGAGAGAGTGCACACCTTCGTGAAGAGGCCTAGTAATGGCCTCCAGCGCTTGGTGCGCAGTGAGGTTAAGAATTTCTTCAAGGAGCCGCTGGTCTTGTACGTAATCATCCGGCTCCTGAACAAACATCTCCATCGTCACATTGTATTCTTTCATCAACGGCCGCCCTGCCGCCAACATAATTCCAAAGGAAATCGTTCAGCCTCATGTTGGTGCTGCTCATGGTCCACTGTGGTCACACTTTACTCCCCGCCGCATGTCGAGCTGCAGCGTCGGAAACATCACAAGAGCCGCTGCGAGGTGCCATCACAACACCCGTGCGGTGAAGCATCCCACTCGCACCGCCCAACTGCGGCATGCAGGTGCCGCTGGCTCCAAAGGACAGTCGCGGCTGTTTCCTCCCGCAGTCCCAATGGCGTTGGGCGCGGCACTCGCACGGCTCGGTGGTCGGTGCAGCCGCACTGCAACGCCTGTCGGTGAAGCAGTCAAGGCCCACCGCCCCAGC
>NW_001849070.1:0-3779 GCF_000209065.1 Trypanosoma cruzi | reverse complement strand
ACGTCGTCCCTGTGGCCCCCACTTCCCTGATTTTGAGTCTTATCGCACGCAGGAAATCCTCATTCAAAAATGCGGATACGGCATACTTTTCAATAATATATGGTGGGACATAATCCCAGAACCTCAGAACAAAAAAAATAAAATCGGACTGCTTCATTTCATTCTCCAGCCGGGACAGAGTTTCACGTTCGAGGTGGGGAGATATCAATACATTCAGAGGCAACTCAATGCTGTTTCCTCGTCGTACTCGGACAACCTTCACAAGCTTTCGAGACAAGTCACTGTCATTGGACGAGTAACAGCAGCCAATACCCAAATTACGCTCTAATTCCGAGACGGTCGACCCATCCACGGCCTGCTGACACGCTTTGATGCGGTCATCATATGCCTGTTTGCCAAATATGAAGCGGAGAATTGGTCCCACGTTATTCATGCGACCCCTCACCTCCCTCCAGTACTCCGCTTGCTCCTGCAGGGGTCGATTGCGCTTCATCCAAATGCACATTGCCCTCACATCGTTTTCTTCGGGACAATTTGTTACGATTGCAGTAGCGTCCATTTTTTTTGTCCACCGTTCATATTCGTTTTTGTTTGGTGGTGTCACCACAATCATGCCCCATCCCTTGCAAGGCAAACCAGCAGCCGGTTGACGACATGCCAATGCCGCATCGTAGATAATATACCCCTTCACCCCACGCAAAGAAAAAGTGTTCACAACATTCTCAATCCTGGGGTCATCCATGTACACTGACACCGTTTTTGTGATCTTGTCAAACAGGAATGATTGACTCCCAATAAAGTACGCAACCATTGGGAGCTGTTCGACATCGTAGTGCAGCAGCTGGTAGAGGAGGTACGAGCCGGCAGCCATCGATTTCCCGATCCCGGGCGTCCCAATCAACACACGCCGCCTAGGCTTAAAGTGGGTCCCACCGTGAGGGCTGAACCACGCGGTTACATCGCCCTTAACAATCTGCCACGCTCGCTCCACCTCGCAGTTCACAAAAACGTCCTTAGGAAGATCCTGTGTCGTATGCCACGAGTACGGCCATCCCTTCTCCGAGGTGAGCACCATCTGCCTAAGAAGTGCTGCACCGGATCGCCGCACACCGTCATCCTTTTCGAGAGTTCGGCCAACTGCCTTGTACGTCCATGAGTGCGGTGGTTCACCCTCCCTCACCTCCATTCCCGTCCCCTCGCCGCCAGGAACTTCCACGACATGATGCCACCTCGCATTGTACACAGACCCGTAGCATCCCTCCAGGTATATCGGTGCACTCATCGTCACTGAGCTCATCAATTCAACGAAGGCTGCATCTAATAAACGTTTGGTGACTTCATGAACACTTCTTTTTACCTCCTCGGCAGCTAATGACCACTTCAGTAGATTGTCCACACCTTTCTCGCAAAGGTCGTCTGCATCTTCCTCCATATCCATTTCCTCCCTCACAGCCCTCTCCATCCTCTTGTAACGATCGGATGTCTGAATTTCGAGCAGTAAAAACGTAGCGCGAATATACCTCGCAGAATCCTTTATAAACTCCTTCAGCAAGACATTCCGATTGCCGAGCGAAATGCCCATGCCGCCCAACTCCATCACAAGAAAATCATTCAATTGCATTTCCATGACGCGAACCCTTCCTCTAAATAGCACATCTTTGATCGTGGTGGCAACGGTCAATTCTACTTTTTGCCACCGCCTTTTCCTTTCTTCCGCCCAACGCCTTTGTTCCGTCTCACGCCTTTTTCTTGTCAGCACCTGGGAAAGACCTCCGTTTAGTTTTGCCCTTGCTAGAGAAGTGACCGTATCCTTTCTTTCATATCTGTTCCACTGCCAGAGAGAATTCACACACTCGCAATGAAGTTTATTAATAGCCTCCAATAGTAGTTTCCTCTCATTCAGCTCCCTTTTCAGCGCTTGGTACGCATTTAAATTAAAAATTCTTCTAAGAAGCCGCTGGTCTTGTACGTAATCATCCGGATCCTGAACAAACATCTCCATAGCGACGTTCTCATTGGTGTCCACAACGCCCCTGCCGCCAACATGATTCCGAAGAAAATCATTCAATTTCATGTTGCTCCTGTTAGTGCTTCCCTCCAGCAGGACGTCCTTTACAGTGCTGCTCATGGTCCACTGCGGTCGATGCATTTCCTCCGCTCTTCTGCGCGTCTCATCGGGTTCATCTGTGTCATCCTCAGACTCCGACCTCGCTCTCCTCTGACCATCTCCCTGCGGCACAGCAGACGCTTGATTTCCAGGCATTGTTTCCCCTTGTTTTCTTGGTTGGATCGAGTTAAAGCTGAACACTGACCAACAAACGAGAAAAGAATAAGAAAGAAGATAATCAAAGGAATGACTGGCAGCCACAACAAAAAAAACATCCACACAGTATTCGATGCACACCACATGCAAAAGGACCACCACAACGACGGAAAGTGGGTGCCATCCACCCAGCACAGTGTTGGTGAGAGCAAACAACAATAACAACGTGGTGCGCGCGGAGGGTTCGTCCACGCATCCCGCTCGCCACGGTCCCGCACCCCTGTGGAACCGCCGACACCGCACACACTTGACAAGAGGACGTGGGCACATAAACCCTGACAGAAGCACAAATCATACACGCCACAACAGCGGCGCATCATGGTAAGTTCCAACACAACAGAAAAGAGTACAAATTGCACATTTTATGAAAAATATCTGCAATGCGCGTGTCAAAAAAGAGTGCCGTGACGCCGCCTTTCATATTGCATTCGCCATTCACGTATCACTTGGAAGCACGCAGCCACCACTCCTCCGTTCCGCTCCCCGTGCTGCTCGCGTCGCTCCACTGGAGGAAGTTGTCACCGCACATCCCCCTCACCGTGCACTGCGGAATACAAATCAACCACACGGCATGGGTGCGGTGCCACTCCGCAAATAAATCCCAGGAAACTCCCCGCTGCCTCGTGTGGCACGGGCGGCAGTCTCATTATGCCTGCGAAAGGCTTTTTTCCCAAACAAGAACGCGGCCCCACCACACGCCCGTAAAAACGTTTGGTCCGTCGCACGCAAAGGAGTGGAGCGAGGGAACAGCAGGAAAGGCAACACCGGCAGCCATGAGCAGCACGCACACGCCAACACACCGCTGCCCCGCATATCACCAAAAATAAAAATAACAAAGAAACATGTCACATCCCAAATACAAATCGCAGGTGCGGTTGCAGCACACACTCCCACCTCCTGGGCGTGTGCGGCCCCTCGCTGCTCGGCGCTCTAAGTGGGATCACCAAAAGCACCAATTCGGGAACATTCGACCACCGCCACAGCAGTCACGCTCCCCATTTCTCACAAAGGCGAAGGCTTGCAGTGGCGCAGCGAACGGCGGCACGCACAGTCGCAGAGTAATGGACTGCCGCGGGAAGCACGCAACGGCGATGCGCCCCTCCTTTTGGGCCGCCCAACAAAAAACATGTGTCGCGCAGTCCCCGTGAGCAACACACATTGAGCCGTATTCAGCTCCACTACTGTGGCCATCCGCACACACAGCATGAGTGCGACAACGCAGGCCAGGAAGCACGGAATAACAGCACTCATCCCTCCCATAAAGGCTTTGCGGCGTCCGTGCTGCCCTCAACAATAATTCCACCCCACACCACCCTTCTGCATATCCGCAGCAAAAAGGCCCACACGGTGTACACTACATTAGGAGTTCCTAAAGAGCAAGCCGGATCATCAGAGCGCTGCTCTCTTCTCAATGTTGGGTAGAGGCTCTCTGATCATTGTCGCCGCCAACCTGCGG
>NW_001849069.1:6326-9298 GCF_000209065.1 Trypanosoma cruzi | reverse complement strand
TCAGCAGGCGCCCGGACATGAACGTGGAGTGGACACTGGAGAAGTGAGGAATCTGTGCTTCACCAAGGAGTTGGCGCAGTTTCTCCTCGAGGCGGAAAGGCGCCAGGCCCATCGCGGCTGCGGCATGACGCCAATGCTTGTGGCAGGTGTCTACTTTTCACTTTTACCAATTTGTGGATGACTTGGTTCACTGGTTTGTTACTTTACGGATTTTCGGCGACAACTGATTATCAAGCGAGTGCGCTAGACCAGGCGGATGCATCACGGGGTTGTGTTTCACGCCGCCTACTGCAGCGCCATCTCCGGGGACCGCGGCTTTCCTTCACGTCCCCACTCAGCAGGGTGGAAGTTCACTGCAACGGTGGCTGGCGTGCGTAACATGGGACGTATTTGAGAAGGCACGAGGAATGGCAAAAAAGCGTTGGCTGCGGATCGTCGAGCCACCACTGCGGCGTGCTGTCGGCTTCTCCGCCGCCCTGACCCCTTCACCCGCACCGTCCCGGATTCGGGTGGGGCGCAGTGGGTTGGCTGACGGGCATTCGTGTACTCGCGTGGCTGCGTGGCATCGCGTGGCCGTGTTGTTTCTGGTTGTCGCCCGAGCTGTTTGTGTCTGCTGCCTGCTGCCCCCACACTCTCTCCGCCCTTTTTTCTTTTGCCTAGATTCTCACACCGAAAGCGACCATGGCGAAAATGAAACTGCCGACGATGAAGCGGAGGCTGAGGCGGGTTGCCGTGCTGCTGATTCTCTTCATTGCGGTCACGAATATTCTGTACCTCAGCTTTGACATCGCTGCCGATGATGGTGCACCGGGACCCAACAACCCCCACCACCCGCGAGCCGCCGCAGTGGACGACGCAGCACTTGCTTACATCCCACGCCGTGTTGTGGATACGTGGAGCCGGCGCGAGTATCTGATTGTGCTGGGCATCCCCTCCACGGACGACGAGGCGAGGCGAACACAACGCAACCTGCAGCGGTCGACGTGCTGGCGGTTCCCCGGAGTGGCGACGAGGGCGAACGACTTCACCGGTGCGATGCTTGTGCTGTACGTCCTTGGGCGACACCCGTCGCACGGCTACGACTACTCTGCCGCGCTGCTGGAGGAGGCGTCGCAGTGGAACGATGTGGTTGCACTGCCAATGAACGAGGGCCGTGTTTCACCAGAGAAAAAAGTTGGTGTTGAGGGGTATTCAGGCATTGAGGCTTCTATTGGTATGACCCGCAAGACGTACATGTGGTTTGACCTTGCGCACCGCCTGTTCCCGACCGCGAGGTACATTGCGAAGGGCGATGACGACATGTTCCTCCGTGTGCCGCTGTTTGTTGCTCACCTGCGCCTCCTGCCGCGCCGAGGGATCTACATGGGTGTTTATGTTGGATCATCGTTATGGGTGAAGGACCGTTCAATAGATGTGTTGTTTATGGTTGGCTGGTGCTACACCTTGTCGAGGGATGTGGCGGAGGCGTTGGTGTCGTACGAACCGCTGCGACGCCTGGCGTACCTGCCGTACAGCAAGGAGCGTGAGGAAGAGTTTTTTTCGATTCACATGCAGCACGAGGACGTAATGGTGGGACGTGTGCTACTGAACGAATTGAAGTACAAGCCAATGGTATACGTCGAGATGCAGGATTGTCATTTCCATGACGCCCGCAATGGCACGGGGCACTCGCAGGTGGTGCCGACCTCGATGTGTGTCCATCACGTGCGGGAGGACGACTACGCTGCGCTGATGGCGCGCTTCGGCAACGACACATCACCTGTCGCCCGTGTGGAACGTGTCTCCGACGACACGATATACCCGTCGTGCGATTGACAAATGAAAGAACTGATCTGTTTTCTGTGCGCGTTGCATCCTAATGTATTGCTTGATTGGTTGCTGCATTCCGGTTTGTGCCCTATGTGCTCTGTGGCCGAACGACGTGGAATGTGTCATTGACTGCCCCGTGCCCCGTGGAGCGTGTCACTCCCTGCCCTCGACCCGCGTGCGGGAGGTGGTTGTGGAGTCAGTGGGCGCCCGTTGCGTTGTGCTGCGTGTGTGCTTCTGCTGGGGGCACGTGATGAGGAGGTGCGTGTGTGTGATGGGCCGCCAATGAACGATGTATGTGAGTCTGTGTTTTTTATACATTTTATTCTGTTAATTGTGCGATTGGGAGATGAAGAGGATTCAGCGTGTTTTTTTTTTGTTTGTGTGTGCGTTGCTTTGGCCTTCCCACCCCTGAGCCCTCACCTCGCGGTTGGGAGCCGCTGGGGATGTATTCTTGTGAGTTCGTGTGATTTACTTGTGAGCGGAGCGTCCCACGGTGCGGCTGCCGTCAGTGCCGGTGGTGTGGCTCCCGGTATGGGGAGATGGCCCATTTTTTTCATATGTAGTTTGGTTCTGGCATTGTGGCATCTATTTTTCCTTTGTGTTTGCTTTTTCTGTGCTGCCCGCACGTCCACATTTCTGCCTTGTTGTTTTTGTCCTTTTTTTCTTTTTTATTGCCCCACTCCCGGGTGGGGAATTATTTGAACATGTACCTCACCCGCGCTGTTTGTCTTGTTTTGTACGTGGCGGGGCGCCTTTATTTAGGCCGCTTGGGACGAGGCCGCACGGCTGGCAAAAGGCGGTAATGAATGTAAGCGAAGATCAGGGGCTGGACAACGGTTAAAACGAAAAAGGAAAATAGAGCGAAACGGCATTTGCGTGCGTGTGCGCGTGTATTTGACTGCGGTAGAAATGAATGTGCGTTTGTTGTTGCGCTGTGGTTTATGGCGCTCTTTTTGTCTTTTGCCGTGTACGTCCGTCCTCAGTTCTCTCTCGCCCGGCAACAGCGAGAGTACTGGAGTTTGTGGTGCCGGTCTGCACGCCCAACGTGCGTGGAGGGAATACACACACACACACGGGGGACACACGGAGGGGGAGGGCGGCGAGCGTGTTGAGGGACTTTGGCCCACTTTTTGCTGCGGACAAAAGAACAACAAACGATGCCT
>NW_001849069.1:0-6226 GCF_000209065.1 Trypanosoma cruzi | reverse complement strand
TATTTACATATTTAATATTTATATTTATATTTATATGATAGAGGAAATGAGCCTGTTGAAACACCCGCAAGAAGGTGGAGATATCAACCGTCATGAGCCCACGGAAAATTTTTATTTAATGCACGATGATCACAGTGTACAAGATATGGAACACCGTCAGCAATCCAGACATTATGGGAAGTTTTTACCAATGCAAGTGCATCTGATGGTTCAATTTAATGACGGCACCACACGTGAGTGGGGACCCATCGCATCCATGAATGAAGTTGTGCAAACGCTGCGTGCGGTGATGATGGGGTCATTGGGTGACAACCGACAAAACAACGGCCCCATCCGTGTTTTTGACCAAGACAGTGTGGCTGTCAGTGTGGACGCCGATCTTCACGATGTAACTGCGCAGAAGGTACCACAAATGCACCCGCCCGTATCGTTTTTTTGGATTGACATTACGGGCTCACCCGAGCCGAAGGATCTAAACGTCCTCTTTGGCCTTTTAAAGGTGAATGCTCGCACACAGCGGAGGTGGGGAGTCGAGACGACGGGAGGACCGGCGGGGGACTCACTCCATTGCACGAATGGAAGCGTCTTTGAAGATGACTCCGATCCCTTTTGGGGGTCAAATGAAGAGAAGGGTGGGAGAGAGCCGGATGAAATGCATGTATTTGTGGAGGAGCAGTATGTACAGCTTCAACTTGCCGTCATCCGTGCTAGCAGTCCACCCTGTGCGCATGATACAACGCAGTCAATGTACGCGGCCTCCAGGAAAGGACATGCCACGCACCAGCCGGACCGTTTGCATGCCAACCTTTTTGATGTGGACGTGGAAGAAGACCTTGGCCGGGTGGAGCTGCTCTGCTTCTCGGACGGCATCGTCACATGGCGCCCGGTGCCAGAGGTGGAAGGGTGGGGGTACATTGCCCAAGCCGTGGAGCGCCGCCTTGCCGACCCCTCTTCCACAAAACGAATGCTCACAACCTCGAAGCTGCTCCACATAATTCTTGATGAACTCTGCGAAGCCTTCCTTCCAGACCCCACGTTGGTCCTCAACGAGGCGGATGCCATTGACTCCATGCTGCCGTTCGTGCGCCAACGGGAGTCGGAGCAGGTGGATGTGTTGCGTCGGTCTCTTCGTCTACAGCGACGACTCGCCGTGCATCGTCGACTCCTTTTGAGTAAAGTCAACCTCCTGGAGCAGCTCGGGCGTCCCGTCATGCGCACGTTGCTTGCATTCATCACTGCGGATTTGGGAAACACCAGTAAAGTCCTGCAGCGACCCAACGCTATTGTCGCTTCCAAACCGCTCATAAAGGCGCCGATGCACACTGATGCGAAAAGTGTGGCAGTGACAAACCTACGCGGCCTCCCTCATACCTCCATCATTCACCGCATTTTGTACCTTCTTCGGCAGCTCGATGGAGCCCATACAATTCTCAGTAACGCGACGATTGTCTACACCTCAACGGTGGCGATGCGAAACAACAACGTCAGTACGGAGGCCGACTACCGCATGGTGGTACTCCACTACGTCACTTTAATTATTCTTCCGTTGACTATTGTGGCCTCGCAGTGGGGGATGAATTGTTACGTTCCGTGGAAAGACCTCGACTCCACAACGCCATTCTGGACAATAACAGGCCTCTCCGTCTTGTACGCTGCTGCGCTCCTTTCATATCCCTTATATTATTACTTTACCGGAAGGCCAGACAAGCTTGTCTAAGCCTAAACATCTATTGATTTACGCTTATGTTATATAAGTATGTATGTATTTGTATGTATGTGTGTATGTGTAGCCGATCGCTGGAGGGGGGAACAACAGGCGGAAACACCCTCCCGCTCTGTCCACAAAACTCCTTTTTAAACCGAAAATTACACATGCCGAGGAAACTCAGAAAAAAAAAAAAAAAGGGATACGGTGGTATCTGCGGGGATATCATGCAAGACACATATGAAAGCCGAAAAGAGAAAAATTTTTCTTTTTCCCTCCTCCCCCGTTACAAAACAAATGAGGAAATAAAGGAAGTGAAAAGAGAAACGGAAAAAAATATTCCACGCCCTACCTCTCCCTCCAAGACCAGAAAGATGGCAAGAAAAAGAAAAAAAACATAACTCACGTTGGTCGCGTCCTCCCAATTCCCACCAAAATAGGCATTCATGCCGCAACGGATGGAGAGTCAAGGATGGCTTCTCATCGCCCACACATCGTTATTCCCTTTAAAAAAGAAGTGGAGGCACTAAGGGCGTCCTTTACCTGCTTCCCACGCGGCACGGTTGACAGGGCCTGGGTGGGGGAGATGAGCGAGCGGTTAAAACACACATTTTGCCGCAAACCACAAATAGTAATAAAATTTAAACTCTGGTAAAATATTATTGGAACACTTCGACCAGACACATTTCTTGCGCCACAACTTTTTTCAAAAGAAGGCATCCAGAAAAAAAAATATGAAAAAAATAAGAAAAAACGCGGTGAAGGATGAACATTTATTGCTTTTTAAGAGGGAACGCAACTCATCCTCACACGGAGCCCTATCACTTTACGGCGGCGACGTCTTCAAGCAAATTTTGAAGTGAAACAGTTTTTTTTTTTCTTTTTTTTTTTTGAAAGGGCGACGAGAGAAAAAAAAAAAAAGTGAAAGGAGGGAAAGGCTATACGAGTAAGTGACGGCGACTGTACGCTACAGACAGATGACAGACAACAAACAGCGTGATTAATGCGAATTATATTGTTTATATCTATATCTATCTATATGTATAAGTCTACACAAGACGATCTGACAGGCGGCATGGACTGTAACAATAAGTTGACACTTTTATTTACAAGCGTGGAGAGGGAGTTCGTGTTTATATGCTGCTAAATAAATGAGTGAGCGAGAAGAGAAAGAAGGCAGATTTGTTTTTTGTTTTTTACCGTAATTTGTTACTTTTTTATTATTTTAATTTCTTCAAAAAAAAAAAAAAATAACGCGTTGAAGGGCGGCGGGTGCAGTTGTTTTGCGGTGCACTTCCACCCACTCCTATTTTTGTTACCTTCCGCTCGGTGGGGATCACCGGCGGCTGTGGGGCCCTTTCAAAGAGTGCTGCCTCGTGAGCCCACAACGGTCCCGGCCGTCAGAGAGCGATGTATGGACCAATCGTTTTGCTGGTGTATGAGCGTGGGGCATGTCTTCTCTGGAGTGTGGGGGAGGTTGGGCGCACGGAACCGAACTGTGGACTTCCCCTGCTGCTCCCCTCCTCCCATTTTGGAAGGAAAAGTGGCGACAAGGCCCCGCAGAGGAACATATTATCTTTGACTCCTATATTACTTTACGGGATTCACTTCTCGTATACACCCGCATGAAAAGCACGTTTCCGCCCACTGACGACACAAGAATGCGTCACTATAAACAACCACAACAAGAGAGAGGCAAATATTTCACAATAATCCTAGGGTGACCACAACATACATCTTCCCGTGCATTCACAAAAACGAGAAAAAAAAAATATAACATTAACTCTTTGAACAACTCTTGCTCGCCGCTGCACAGCACTCACGCTCACACGCACACACACACACACTCGGGCACGTCCCCTGCGTCTCTCTGCATCACTCTTCTCCCCCTTGCACCCTGCACTCCCTAGTCCGTTTACAAGATCTTAAGCAACTCACCTTGGCGATGGCGGCTCGGTCCATGGACCACACACAGTGGCTGGCGAAGCTTGTGGCCTTTGACACGACGAGCCGCAACTCGAACCTTGAGCTCATCCACTACTGCAAGGACTACCTGGAGGGGCTTGGTGTCAAGTGCACCCTGCTACACAACGCCGAGAGGAACAAGGCAAACCTGTGGGCGACGCTGCCGGGCGACGGCGGCGTGACGAAGGGCGGCATCATTCTCTCCGGCCACACGGACGTGGTCCCGGTGGACGGGCAGAAGTGGGACAGCGATCCGTTTACGCTGACGGAGCGGGATGGGAAACTGTACGGTCGCGGCACGTCCGACATGAAGGGCTTTGTTGCCGTGTGCATGTCTCTGGCCCCCGAGCTCCTCAAGATGAAGCGCGCGAAGCCGATCCACTTTGCGTGGTCGTACGACGAGGAGGTGAGCTGTCTCGGCGGCATGGAGCTGGCGGAGTTTGCGCGGGACCACGACGTCAGGGCGGAAGGCTGCATCATTGGGGAGCCGACCGGCATGACTGTGGTGATTGCTCACAAGGGCACCTCCCACTTTTGGGTTCGTGTGCGGGGCAAGGCGGCGCATTCGTCGCTCGCGCTGACGGGTGAAAGCTGCAACGCCATTGACTACGCCACAAAACTCATTACGAAGCTGCGCGAGATTGCGGAGGAGTACCGCCGGAACGGCACCCGGCATGACTTCCAGGTGCCGTTCTCAACGCTGTCGACGAACCTCATCAGTGGCGGCAACGCCTCGAACACCGTGCCCGCGGAGTGCGAGTTCCTCTTCGAGTTTCGAGCGCTTCCCAACGAGACTGTCTCCAAGATGATGCAGCAGGTGCGGTCTTACGTGGAGACGCAGCTTCTCCCGGCCATGAAGGCGGAGTTTGAGGACGCTGAAATTGTTATCACGCCGCGGGATGAAACGCCGTCGTTTGAGGGCAGTGAGGAGGCGCCCATCACCAAGCTGGCATGCGCCATTATCAATGATTACAAGGTTTGGAAAAAAAACTATTGCACGGAGGCGGGCCACTACAGTGGGATTGCCGGCGCACCAACTGTGATATGCGGACCCCATGGCGGGGCCATACACTGTGCGAATGAGTATGTCACCCCCGCGCAGCTCGACAAGTGCCGTGAGTTTGTTCTGAGGGTGGCGGAGAGCCTCAAGGCGTCCCCTGCCCACCTGTGACAATGTTGCCACCGCCAGTGTGCTGGGGCGTTATATTTACCTGTAATAGGTTTTTTTGTTGAGCTTCTTTCTTTTCCTATTTGTTTCTTGGGTGGGTGGGTTTGGGCTATGTTTGGCGTTGAGCGTTGGTGTGGGGGACCGTCATGGCGTGTCTCAATTTCCACACCGGCAGCTGAATGCGGGGCACTGTTTAGGGATACATTCTGACAGCGGGGTATGTGGTAGGCACATCGTTCTTTTCTTTCTTCTTTGATTTATTTCTTTGAATACACCTACCTCCACGGCACTCCTGCCACCGCTGCGCAGCACTCACGCTCACACGCTCACACACACACACACACACACTCGGGCACGTCCCCTGCGTCTCTCTGCATCACTCTTCTCCCCCTTGCACCCTGCACTCCCTAGTTCGTTTACAAGATCTTAAGCAACTCACCTTGGCGATGGCGGCTCGGTCCATGGACCACACACAGTGGCTGGCGAAGCTTGTGGCCTTTGACACGACGAGCCGCAACTCGAACCTTGAGCTCATCCACTACTGCAAGGACTACCTGGAGGGGCTTGGTGTCAAGTGCACCCTGCTACACAACGCCGAGAGGAACAAGGCAAACCTGTGGGCGACGCTGCCGGGCGACGGCGGCGTGACGAAGGGCGGCATCATTCTCTCCGGCCACACGGACGTGGTCCCGGTGGACGGGCAGAAGTGGGACAGCGATCCGTTTACGCTGACGGAGCGGGATGGGAAACTGTACGGTCGCGGCACGTCCGACATGAAGGGCTTTGTTGCCGTGTGCATGTCTCTGGCCCCCGAGCTCCTCAAGATGAAGCGCGCGAAGCCGATCCACTTTGCGTGGTCGTACGACGAGGAGGTGAGCTGTCTCGGCGGCATGGAGCTGGCGGAGTTTGCGCGGGACCACGACGTCAGGGCGGAAGGCTGCATCATTGGGGAGCCGACCGGCATGACTGTGGTGATTGCTCACAAGGGCACCTCCCACTTTTGGGTTCGTGTGCGGGGCAAGGCGGCGCATTCGTCGCTCGCGCTGACGGGTGAAAGCTGCAACGCCATTGACTACGCCACAAAACTCATTACGAAGCTGCGCGAGATTGCGGAGGAGTACCGCCGGAACGGCACCCGGCATGACTTCCAGGTGCCGTTCTCAACGCTGTCGACGAACCTCATCAGTGGCGGCAACGCCTCGAACACCGTGCCCGCGGAGTGCGAGTTCCTCTTCGAGTTTCGAGCGCTTCCCAACGAGACTGTCTCCAAGATGATGCAGCAGGTGCGGTCTTACGTGGAGACGCAGCTTCTCCCGGCCATGAAGGCGGAGTTTGAGGACGCTGAAATTGTTATCACGCCGCGGGATGAAACGCCGTCGTTTGAGGGC
>NW_001849068.1:2875-9264 GCF_000209065.1 Trypanosoma cruzi | reverse complement strand
CATTGACCGTGGTTGGTGGCAGCTGGCTGGTGCACCGCAACAACTAGTTCCACACCGCCTACGTTGTGTACGTGGACAGCGGAAACGGCGTTGCGTTCCGCGATCAGAGTGTGTGGTCGATACTTGACAACAACTTCACGTACGGCTCGTACTCGTCAAAAATTGTACGCATGACAAGCAACTGGTCACCACCATCCGACTCGCGCCCGACCATCTACGGCGTGTGCAACGAGGCAAGGGGCTCTCCCGTGACGGATTACGGAGTCGACCTCAATATTGGAGCACCCGTGACGGCGTTGGACTGCGGTGCGTGCACCATGGACGCCGTGTGCTTCGCTGCGAGGACGAGCAGCATCAGCGGCTGTGTGTGTGTGTGCGCTGCTGGCGGCTACGGTGACACGTGTCTGCCAGCTGCGGTTCCGGACGGCCTTGGGCCGCTCCCGCTCCCCGATGCGAAGGACACGGAGGTCCGCTGCGTGCACGGTGGCAGCATCGACTCTTTGGACGTTCCTGATCCCGGCGTGCGTGGTCTGTGCTTCGTCAACGTGACCTTCACCACCGCGATTGTGCTGGACCTGTCACATTTTGACGCGCCACAACAGACACTCAACATCACGCTGCTGCAGTGCGTCCTTGTGGGCCTGTCGATCAAGGGGAGTGGTGCGCGCGTGCATGTGAGCGTGGTCTCCTCGATGATGGATTCCGGAGTGTTGGTGTTTGAGGGTAGTTTTGGTGCGAGCTCCCAGATACTGGTGGCGGGCAGCACGATTGTGACGACGTCGGCCCACGCCATTGCCTTTCCGGAATTTTTCCTCGGTGCGAACTCGACGCTGCTGCTGCTTGACAACTACATCGAGGGGAGTAGTTACGCAGTTTATTTCATCGATGCTTTTGTTTTTGATGGTGGCGGGATTATTGTGAAGGGAAATACACTGAGGGCAACGGAGAATAACAGTGCGGAATCAGCCGTTCGCGTTCTTGCTGTTGTTATGAAGAACGGAGGCTACTTTGACGTGGAGAACAACACGATGAGCGCGGTCATAGGCGTTTGGTTTGTGAAGAGGGCTACCGTGAGCTCCGCGGGGCTGCTGCGAGTGGCGGGCTGCACCTTCTTTGGTGGGACGGAAATTTTTGATCCCGCGCTGGTGTATTTGTCTGGCTCGGTGACACTTGAGGGTGGTGCGCAGTGGCGTGTGGAGGGCAACAGCGTGGGTGCAGCCTCAGTATTAACTATTCCGTATCCCCAGTACAGAATTCAGCTGTCGGGCAGCGGCACCACTGTGCTGCTATCAAACAACCGTCAGGTGGAGGGAAGCGCAGTCTTTGCCAAGCTTCTTCCACCGAACACGATTGTGGAGTTACCCGCGCGGTTTGTGGTGGGGTGCAACCTGCAGGGCGATGAGGAGGTGTCGTGCGACGGCGCGCTTCCTGGGGAAGTGGTGGTGTTCAGGTGTGGCGCATGCGACGACGACGCGGCGTGCTACATGCCCGGTACGGAGTCGGTGGACCGCGGCTCGTGCTCGTGCAGCTGCAAGGACGGATGGCATGGCGCGTCGTGTCTTCCCTTCGAGGTGCCCAACACCATTGCGCTGCCCTTGCCGGAGAGAGCCGTCGACGGCGACACGAGCTGCGTGGTGAACCAGACGCTGACGAACGTCACGCTGAACATGTGGAAGTCGCACCACTGCTACGTGGGTGTGACATTCAGCGGCGTGGGTGCCGTGCTGACGTTCTCTCTTAACAGTATGCCACTGCATCTCCCCATTAACATCACGCTCAATGGGTGCACATTCCGCGAGGGTGCCGTGCTGCAGTTTGTTGGGGGTGCTGAGGCGGCGGAGTCATCCGGCGTCCTTATCCGCGTGAGCCAGACGGTGATGCGTTCCTCTGCCGTTGCTTTTATACGTGCCCTCCCGCAGCACTGCGACATCGCCGTCACGGAGGTTGATGCGGTGCAGACCTTCGAGTTCGACTTACCGGGCACTGTGAGCAAGACGCTGAGCGTATTGGTGCTGAGGAACGTCGTGCTGAGTGCGTCGACGCTGTTGGTCAGCAACGTCAATGCGCATGCATTGAGGTGTGGCAGGTATGGTTTGTACTCGATTGGGACGCTGTTGCTGGTGGGTGGCAGCTCTCTTTACACGCGTTACTGCAGCTTTGATGGATACACATACTTGTTGTACGTGTACAGGCTCAGTGTGAGTGACCATTCTGTTTTTGCGCTGCTCAACAACACAATGTTCTCCGGGACAAGCCTCCTGTATCAGAACGATGCATTCAGCGTGTCGGATCACAGCGTGTTGCGCGTGGTAGGGAACCGCGTCTTTTCATCCTATGCTATTTACGCTAACGTATTGTGGACTGTTCAGCGGTCAAGCTGGTTGGACTGGCGCGACAACAACGTGGGATTGGGAGCGATTTTCAAAGTATGGGATTCCGCCTTTGTGAGCATTGACGGCAGCAGTGTGGTGACGCTGACGGGCTGCAAGATGGGCTCGACGGGGCTGTCGGTACCTCTGCTATCGCAGGCTGACGCCGGCTATCGGTTCGTTGCTGGGTGTTTGACGGTCGCGGAACGGGTGCAGACTACGGCGGAAGAACTGGAGCTCCACGGCATCACCAACGTGACGACGGTTGTCGCGTGCGGGGAGTGCACGAAGGACGGCGACTGCTTTGCTCCGCTGACGACAGCGGTCATTGACTGCAAGTGCCAGTGCGCTGCTGGAGGGCACGGCGATGTGTGTGTCCCGGCGCCTGTGCCTGCTGGCCCGCCGTCACCGCCTTCGCCGCCACTGCGGCCCATTCCGCCACCGCCGCCGGTTGGTGGGTGCATCAGCGACATGGTGTACCCCGAGGTTGCGCAGGCTGTGGGCAGCGGGCTGTCATGGCTGTGCTACCGCAACGTGACGTTCAGCGGGGATGGCATGAGCCTGACGGTGCTGATTGGGGGGATGACGGGCGAGGTGGCGAATGTCACGTTCGATGGATGCACGTGGAGGGACGGCGCCGTGCTGGTGCTGTTGGGCAACGCGTACGCCTTTGTGGGGTCGCTGCACATCGTCGTCACCGGCAACACATTTAGTGACGCACTGCTCAGCCCGGAGGGTGGGTTTCCACCGCGCACGAACATCACGATCAGCGGGAACCGCTTCACGGTCACGAGGCTGATCCCTCGGTCGGGTTTTGAAGCTATGAGGCCGTCGTGTGTTGCGATGAATAGACTGGTGATCGCCAAAGACTCCGCGGTGGTGCTGAGCGGCAATGTGTTTCAGAGTGTGACGGCATCCTCAATCGCCATCTACTTTGTCGGATCTGCGCTGAGGGTGTCGTGGCACTCCGTGTTTGCGGTGATGGGCAACACGTTTCATATGGACGGCGGTGACGGTACGCCAATACATCTTGAGGGGTCTAGGCAGTCTTCGTCGCTGAAGGTGCAGAACAATTCTGCTGTAGTGATCCGAGGCAATGTTGTTTCGAGGCCGCTGAGGTACTTTTTATTACTAATTTTGACATTGCGTTTGGAGTCTCGGTCAGCGTTTTTGTTTCAGGGCAACAAAATGCAGAGAAGCTCGGTTGTGTTTTTTTCAAGCCACTCTTCATACATCTACTACAACTCCTGGCTGCAGGTGAGCGGCAACCTCTGCCACATGTCCCCATCGGATGCGTTTGCACTATTGAACCCCACGGTGAATCTCCACGACTCCACGGTGTCTGTGTCTGGCAACCGATTCATGTCCAGCACGGACACGCCGGCAGTGCTGCGGATACCCACAGGGTCCCAATATCTCACAAACGGAGCGATTGTGGCTGCGTGCAACACCGTGAACGGCGAGGAGGGGGTGCAATACGTCATCCCGTCCGTGTACAATGCCACCATTCTGAACTGCAGTGATCCATGCATCCTTGCGACGTCGTGCTTCCCCGCGTACACGACAACGGCCTCGAGTGATGGCTGCGCCTGCACGTGCGCGGAGGGCGGCCATGGCGATGCGTGCCTGCCCGTTGCTGCTCCCGAGCCACCGAGCACCGACGGCGCCGACTTGTGCGTGCGGGACGTGAGTGTAGACGTGGAGGTGAGCGCCGGTCTCGGGACGTCGGTGGTGTGCTACGTTGGTGTGACCTTTGCGGCGGACGTCGTGGTGGACTTGGGGTCGATGTCAGGGAGCGTGCGCAACGTGACGCTGGCGAACTGCACGTTTTTGGGCGGAGCGAGCCTGTACGTTGTGGGGTGGCGGTCCGACCCGACTGCTGGCGAGCGCGTCGATGTGTTGATCAGCGGGCTTGAGTCGCGCTCCGGCGGCGGCGTGCTGGTGGCGAACCGATTTCCGCCGGGCTCGCGCGTTACTGTGGTGGACTCGGTGCTGATCGCAGAGGAGCGTGTTGCGTACCGCGGCGCCTACGGCCTTGGCGACGCCTCCGCGTGTCTCGTGGTGCACAACGTGAATCTGACTGGGAGCGTGCTGACCATCGCGCGAACGCACGTGGTGGCGGTGTTCCGCGAGGCTGTTGGCGTGTTGGTGGTTGGCGGCGTGGTGCTTCATTCGCGCGGTGCGCTGCATGTGGACGGGCTCTCGGTGCAGACGGCGCTGGGGCTGTGTGTGTCGGTGGAGGGCGGCGTTGCGGCCAGCGGCGGCTCCGTGGTGGCGTTTGTTGACAGCGGCTTCCTGCTGTGCAAGCACGCGGTGTCTGTGCGTGGGGCTGTGAGCGTGTCGGGCTCCGCTGTGGCGCTTGTGCGGAGCGAATTCTCTTCGACGGAGGACTACGCGGTGGCGTTTTATTCGACGGTGAGCCTGGCCGACGGGTCGATGCTGCTGGCGAAGGGCAACGTGCACGACGGCGTCTCGAGGGAGATGCTCTACGCCGCTGGCGCCGTGACCGCTGTTGGGAGCACGCTGAGCTTTGTGCGCAACCGAGCGCTGCTGCCGCGGATGCTGTCGGTGAGCCTGTCGCTCGCGGCAGGGGCGCATTTGAGGGTGGCGTGCAACGACGCTGGTGGAATTGTCCTGTCGACTGCGGAGGAGTACGCTGCTGCTGGTTTTGGCGACGCTGGGAGCATCGACGTTGCTGGGTGCGATGCCTGCGACAGGGACACGTACTGCTACGCGCCCGGGACGGCGACGGCGAGCATGAGGAACGGTGTGTGCGTGTGCGTTTGCGGCAGCGACGGGTACGGCGAGGCGTGTGTGCCTGTGGGAGCTCCCGCGCTGCCGCCCGCTGTGGGTACCGTGTCGAGTGTGTTCGTCCGCGAGGGCGTGACGGTGCGGTTGGTGTTTGTTGTGCCTGCCGGTGCGAGCGAGGTGACGCTGCGCCACGTTGTGCTGGACGGCGTGAGTCCGGTGCTCTACGTGCCGTGGATGGCGCGGGACGGCGTGCGGATCGTTGTGCAGAACGTGTCGCTGCAGAACGGCGCCGTGCTGTACGTGATGGGCGGAGGAGGCTTGCGCGGTGCGGGTGCGGCGGGGAGCGACGAGAGCGGGCCGGTGGAGCTGTCGGTGTGCGATATGGAGGCGCTGAACGGTGCGCTTGTGCTGACCGGCACGTTTCCTGCGGGGTCCGTGCTGACGGTGACGGACTCCCTGCTGGTTGCCGCGAGGCCGACGCCGCTTGTGTATCTTCCCGGCTCGCAGTCCTCGCCGTACGCACCGGTGCTGGTGCTGTCGGGCCTGCGGCTCGTGCGGTCCGTGCTGGTTGTGTCCGGCGTTGCCCTCGTGACCGTGATGACTGGTGGGCGGACGGTGGTGGTGGACGGCACCGTGCTGGAGCTCGTTGGTGGCGGTGTCGCGCTGGACGCGGCTGTGGTCGGTGGCGAATATGCGTTGTACGCGAGTGCGCGCGTGGTTGCGTCGGGGGGCGCTGTGCTGCGCGTGTCGGGGAGCCAGGTGTACGCCGCGCATGGATTGGTGTTTGATAGCGGGGTGGTGGCTAACGCGTCCGCCGTCGTAGTGAACGACAACGCCGGTGCGCTGACCGATGGCGCGCTGCTGGAGCTGCGGGGGTCGGCGTCGTTTGTGTCCGGGTCGTGGCTGTCGGTGCGCGGCAACAGCATCAGCGGCAGGCTTCTGTCGGTGCCGTCGTACCCGCGCAGTGCGGAGCTTGTGCAGAGCACGCTGACGCTCTACGGGAACGCCGGCAGTGGGCCCGTCGTGATGGACGGCACCGTTGCGCTCGTTGGCGCCGGCCGAAATTTCGTTGTGGGGTGCCTGATGCTGAACGGACAGACGCTGCAGCCGATGGACTACAGGTCCGCCGGCATCATCGGGGAATTCCGTCCCGTGGCGTGTGGCGTGTGCGACGCCGACGTGAGCTGCTTTGCTGCTGCGACGAGGGCGATGTCGAGGTCGTGTCGCTGCCGCTGTGCTGAGGGCGGGTACGAGCGCGACTGCCTGCCG
>NW_001849068.1:0-2775 GCF_000209065.1 Trypanosoma cruzi | reverse complement strand
AACAATATATATATATATATATATATATATATATATATCAACAGCGCTGAATAGATATCAATATCGACAACTAAATACCCATCTATATACATATGCAGCCAATAAAATAGCAATTGAATAAACCAAGAAATCAAGCAATCTGTCAATTGTAGGAGAGAGAAGGGATATATCCATATCTATACACATACATCAATGAATAAGAATAAAGTATCGTTTTTATTCTCATGCCCATATCGATATATCTATACATTGATCAAAGCTTATTTTCGTATATATATCTCCAGATAATTTTTTCCATTGTTTTTTCTTATTTGTGGTATTTTGCTTCCGTTATATTATGTATTCTTCTCCCGTGAGTTCATTCTTGCTTTTTTAGGGCGCATAGGCATTCCGTCCCACAGACAAGGTTTCATATGCACTGAAGCACCCCATCGGACAAAAAGTCGCAAGGGGTTTGCGAAGCCCCATCCCAATTGAATGATGATTGCTGTCTCCTTTGATCTCCTGAGGGGCCGCAACGTGTGAGTGCGTTGCCCCCGACACCCAACACAATGACAACTTTCAACGAGCAGTTTGCAGGCACATTGTGCAGTTTTCTTGAGGTGTAGTCCACACCCGTATTTTGGGAGTGAATGCACGGTGTACCTGTAGAGGATGCTGAGGGTGGCGTCAGCGAGGCATGGGACAACACGTACTCCGGAACAAGTGTGTGGCGTTGGCCAGAGGAGGCATTGTGCCAACGGCATCATTGATTGATGGCCGGAGATTTTTGGGCTTCGATATTTTGAGCCTTAAGGAATGGAACGCTGCTGGCTGACCAGCTGCCACTTGCTATCTATTCTGTCCTGAATGTGGATTAAAAGGCGATGCGGACGCGTGCAGATGAGGAAAAGGAAATAGGACCCTGTGTGGACATGCAAGTGGACGCGTCAGAGCGTCACGATATCCCTCAACAAGTGTGGAGCTCCCGACCCTGTGCTTCGATTGTTCTGATAAAACTGCCTGGGGTGGAGGTGAGTGCGCTGACTTCCGTTTTACCGAATTTTCCTTCAGCTGACAGTCTGCGCAGCTGACGTGGAGGGACATCATGCGCACCTGTTTCCAGCGGGTGCGATGCCGTTTCCCACATATGAGGGCAACTTCCCCGATGATGCGCTCTGTCATCCTCACTTGTTTTATTTGACGACACGGCGCAACGCGGGGTTGGTGCTGAGCGACGAAGGCTTTCCGTCTCGGTTGGAACCAAAACGGAGAGCCCATGAAGAGGCATGCTGCTCGCGACTGGTTGATGCTTGGCCTGTGAGGAGTCTGTTTGCCACCGTGGAGCATCTCATCCGCTTGAGTGCAGAGTCCTCTACACATTGCACAGTTCTCGTGCTCCTGAGTAATGCCAATAGGGCGGATATGATGATGGTGTTTCATTGCTGAAAGGCTCTGTGAGGAGGAAAAATATTATTTATTTTTTCTTGTTTCTGGACGAGACGAATCCGTTCTTTGATTCAAGCACGAACGTCTTGTCGCGGTTTTTGTTGGCCGCTGGTGGCTTTGCTGTTTATTCCAATCAATGGCTCTAACTGGCGGCTCCAAGGCCTAATATCGACTGGTGCCGTCTTTCTTGGTCCCACGTTGCTTGGCCCAACAATTATTTGTGCAACTGGACAACAAATTTCCCTGTGGGCATGGTTCAGGTTTGCAGAATATGACCACAACAGCTACTGAGTGGGCTGGTGGCTGTTGCGTCCTGCATGACTCTTACAATGTTCTTGCGGATTTCACTTTGTTGCGTGTAAGTGATGTTAAATCTGTGTCTCTTTGTGTGGCAGAGGCCTGAACCAACGGAGGACAGAGTGTTTTGATGAAACACAGCACAGACAACTCTCATGTTGCTCATAGTTGTGCTTGTTTTCACTGCGAGCTTCGACGTGGGAACATTTTGTTATTTTGTGCGGTATGGGGATCACTTATCCGGTGGCATATTGCCGTGTGGTGGTCTTTGGTTCAAAGGACCCTGTGGAATACTTTGTGAGGGCGAAGGGTGATGCCAGGACTGTCGTGCCCGCACAGACGGAGACGAGAACAGGGTGGTTGATGTGCCCTGTAACATCGCGCTCCCAATTGCGTCATTGGATGCGTGCAGAGCAGGTGGATCTTCGGTGTCTGTTTGCTTCACGGCCAACCCGCTGGCCCCTTCTGAAGGGCATTCAAGAGCATTCGTTCTCTGAGGGTGTTTCTGCAGGGTGGTCCGCACACTGCAGTGTCCGCTCCATTGGACCTTTTCTTTGGTGAGAGGATGGTCTGTTGCACTTCTTGGGCCCCTGTGGAGGGGGAGGGTCATGGGGCAACATGCCCGCCGTTCCGGTGTTGGCGCGCCGCGTACTTGTGGTCGCGTTACGCAGGAGGCATAATATTCTGTTGCAGGATGAAAGCGATGTGTTCTTTTCCCTTGCCAGCAATGGACGGTCCTCTTGTTATGTTGTTTGGGTCTTTCTGCTGGATAACAAGCTTGCAAATGGTTACGAAGGATGTGTGGCTGCAGGGCTTGAGCGCCGGTTTGTTTTTTTCTGAGGGGCGGTGTTGAGGAATTACAGGCGCTTGCAGATGTCATTTTCAATGTGAGGGCAGGTGTTTTAGCCACCCGAGGCGCGGCTGTTGGGAAGACGAGTTTCACTCTTGCAGTGGAGGCAGGCATCAAAGAGGCGAATGTGCGGGCCCACCACACTACTTTCTGTACTGTTTTGCCGCGACGACTGGATCTGATTGCCAGCCACATTGAGC
>NW_001849067.1:6251-9210 GCF_000209065.1 Trypanosoma cruzi | reverse complement strand
TGCTGGGCGGGGAATTGGACGGAGGCTGGCACGGAGTGAAGGGAGAAGTGACACACCCACGAAGCAAGAGGCCAATGTTGCAGTGGCGTTGGTGAAGCGTTTTCCATGGGGTGAGCTGAGATGTTTCTCCCATGGCGCTTAGCTGTGCCCGCGCCAGCCCGCGTTTTTTATCTTTTTGACTCCACAGAGTGTCCAGGCTTTTGATTTTTGCTTGCTTGGCACTCCTCCACAATGGGAGTCAACGAGTCACGACGACCCATCGGGATGCCAAACCCACGGGAATTGTGTACTTCAGCGTGGTCAATCTGGATCAGTGAGCGGAGACCTGCGGCACCTCATTCTGCGGCGAGTATCTCACGCACTGTCACTGGTATCAGCGCCTTTGTGTGTCTGCCCCATGACCGGCATTTGTATGGCGCACGCCCTTGGCAAGGCTGAGGGAAAGGGCGGGGATCCCCACGGGCACGTGTCTGCAGTCAGAATGCGTGAATTGTGGACTTGTTTGTGCGGCAAGGCAGCAGGTCGCTCAGGAGAAGCAGCAGAGACTGGGAGTACACTTTCTAGCGGCGCGTGCTTGGTGACTCCTGAGGCGAATGCCCCAAAGGGACGTATGTGGGTGATGCAGATGCACTGGATATGCACAGTGCCATGCTTCGTGACAGGGAGCGAGGCAGGTGTAGCGTGATTCCTCCTGCCACGGACCTGTCAACTTTTGAGGAGTTGGAGTGAAACTAAGGGGACAAGCGTGTGTGTCTTCACTTTCTTGCCGGAGGACGCGCAGAGGTTGGTTTTCTTTTGTTACTTTGTTGTCACGGTGCCTGCGGTGACGTTAATGGGGGGGTTTGTTTTCCAGGGGCATTCATTGTGCGATTTGTGCGTGTTTGGTGTCTAAAGTTTTCCGCGCCGCCAAATGGGGTGTTGCGCAGGATCGGAATACATGGATGTGCAAGAGCATTGTGTTGCTCGCTCGTAATAACACACACGCACACAGTTTCAGTGAGTCTGATACTTCGCGTTCTTCAGAACGGTCGAATTCACTTGTTGGACATCACTTCATTTGCGGCGTCGGGAAAGTGAAGTAAATGGAGAGATATGCCGAGAACGTGGTGCTCCTCCATAATACCGCGGGCTGGCGGCGACAAGGATCAGGGAGCCTCTACCCAACATTGAGAAGACGGCAGCGCTCTGATGATCCGGTTTGCTCTTTAGGAACTCCTAATGTCGTGCACACCGTGTGGACCCTTTTGCTGCGGATATGCAGAGGGGTGAGGTGGGGTGGAATTATTGTTGAGGGCAGAACGGACGCCGCCTGACCTTTATGGGAGGGATGCGTGGCGTTATTCCGTGTTTCCTGGCCTGCGTTGTCACACTCATGCTGTGAGTGCGGATGGCCACAGCAGTGGAGCTGAATACGGTTCAATGTGTTTTGCTCACGGGGACTGCGCTACACATGTTTTTTGTTGGGAGGCCCAAAGGAGGGGCGCATCGCCGTTGCGTGATTCCCGCGGCAGTCCATTACCCTGCGACTGTGCATGCCGCCGTCCGCTGCGCCACTGCAAGCCTTCGTCTTTGTGAGAAATGGGGAGCGTGACTGCTGTGGCGGTGGTCGAATGTTCCCGAATTGGTGCTTTTGGTGATCTCACTTGGAGCGCCGAGCAGCGAGGGGCCGCACACGCCCAGGAGGTGGGAGTGTGTGCTGCAACCGCACCCGCGATTTGTTGTTGGGATGTGACAAGTTTCTTCGTTATTTTTATTTTTGGTGATATGCGGGGCAGCGGTGTGTTGGCGTGTGCGGGCTGCTCATGGTTGCGGGTGTTGTCTTTCCTGCTTTTCTCCCGCTCAGCTCCTTTGCGTGCGACGGACCAAACTTTTTACGGGCGTGTGGTGGGGCCGCGTTCTTGTTTGGAAAAAAAGCCTTTCGCAGGCGTAATGAGACTGCCGTCCGTGCCACACGAGGCAGCGGGGAGTTTCCTGGGATTTATTGGCGGGGTGGCACCGCACTCATGCCGTGTGGTTGATTTGTATTTTGCAATGCACGGTGGGGGGGATGTGCGGTGACAACTTCCTCCAGTGGAGCGACACGAGCAGCACGGGGAGCGGAACGGAGGAGTGGCGGCTGCGTGCTTTCCAGTGATACGTGAATGGCGAATGCAATAAGAAAGGCAGCGTGACGGCACTCTTTTGCCATGCACACCGCAGATATTTTCCATAAAGCATGCAAGTTACACTCTTTTCTGTTGTGTGTGGGATTACCGTGATGCATCGCTGTTGTGGCGTGTATGATTTGCGGTCCCTGCGTGTGGCCGTTGCTGCACCGAATTTACTTTTTATTTTGTGTGTCAGGGGCTATGTGCCCACGTCCTCTTGTCAAGTGTGTGCGGTGGACGGCGGTGCCACAGGGGTGCGGGACCGTGGCGAGCGGTATGCGTGGACGAACTCTCCACGCCCACCACGTTGTTGTTGTTTGCTCTCTCAAACACTGTGCTGGGTGGATGGCACCCAATTTCCGTCGTTGTTGTGGTCCTCGTGCATGTGGTGTGCCGTCACAAAATGTGAGTGACTCTCTTTTTTTGGCTGTGAGTCATTTCTGTGAATGTTGTTTCCCTCTCATCATTATTTTTGTTGTTGGCTAGTGTTGTGCTGTAACTCAATCCAACTAAGAAAGCAAGGAGAAACAATGCCTGGTGGGTCCATGAGAGTGCAAGGTGGCAATGCCGAGAGTCAAGCGTCTGCTGTGCCGCAGGGAGATGGTCAGAGGAGAGCGAGGCAGGGGTTTGAGAGTGAGACAGATGAACCTGATGAGACGCGCAGAAGAGTGGAGGAAGCGCGGCGACCGCAGTGGACACTTTTGAGTCGGGTGGAGGATGTAATGCTGGAGGGAAGCACTAGCAGGACCAACATGAAGCTGAATGATTTTCTTAGGAATCATGTTGGCGGCAGGGCGGCCGTTGATGAAGAC
>NW_001849067.1:0-6151 GCF_000209065.1 Trypanosoma cruzi | reverse complement strand
GCAGCATTTCACGTGATTTTTTTTTTGAGAGTGTGCACAAAGAGCCGTCCACCGCCAACACGCTCGCCGGCGACAAACAACACGACGACCCTGAAGGGGAAACGCATGCCTGCACTGCTGTGGGCACGAACAGCGGCCCCGATTCATTCAGCATCACTGACATGACGCCCGCGGATGTTGCCACAGCCGCTCCTGAGCCCGGCGCAGACCCAGCAACTGCTCACCACAATGGCAACGTGTTGGATGGCGCTGGTGCCGCACCGGCTCATTCGAGCACAACGCCTGGGAAAACAAAGGTTCCATCGGAGCTTAACGCAGCGCCGGCCTTGGGCAGTGACCCTTTTGATTTGGAGAGTGTCACCGCGTTGGTTTCCGTGGGTCTAAGGTGTGGCAACACCGTGCATGGCTGTGCGTCTCGGGTGCTGTTGCTTCTGCTTGTGGGCCTGTGGGGCGCTGCGGCCCTCTGCTGAGGTGTGGGGGAGGGTGGAATTGCGACTTTTTGTGGAACAACAAATGTGCAGCTTCCCAGCATTACTCACTGCATTTTGTTAAGCATTCCAACTTTTTTTTTACTGGTATTTTTTTTCTTGTCGCTTTATTGGAATAATCAGCACCTCTGTGTTTTCCCCCGATGATCGCCTGCTACACACCGTCACGAGCGAAGTGTTTCCCCACTTATTTGCTTCTGTTGCCCATATGCGGTGCCGGCCTCATTGCTGTGCGTTCCACGGATCGCGCGAAACGAGGAGTGGAGGAGCAGGCAGGATGCCGCATGGAAAGTGGGGGATTTTTTTTGGGCTTACAAAATAGTAGGATCTTTTTGTTTTTCTTGGAGCGGGCAATATTTACGCACAAACGCATGGTCGTATTGTGCTGCTTGGCTCGGGAAATAAAATTTCTGCCGAATGGATTTTTTTTGTTTTATGGGAGCCCTGCAGGACCCTCACATTTTTTTTTCTAGTCACTGTGGCCTGTTTTCGTGTTTGCCGTGTTGACTGTCTCTTTGTGTCTTTTTATCCCGTTGGATGTCTTTCTGGCGGCTGTGCTGTTGACATGCCCCCATTCTTTCATCTTCCCTGCTAGAGGCGCCGGTGGCCAGCGACTACGATTGTTTGTGTTCCCCATTGCGATGGCAGGAGGGTGACTGGGCGTCGGTCTGCTGAGTACAGTTGGAGGGGAGCGGACGGTGTGCGCTGTGCCTCACTGTGAGTGTGGGACGGCACCCGCCACAACCTGTTCTGGGGTGTAAGTCCAATTTGTCGGGGCGGAGAGAAGTAAAGGACATTGCCGTGGACTTGGATGCGCTCCGTCCCTCTTGTTGCGGCCGTGGGTCTGTGCTGTGTGCACGGCACTTTCTTGCGTTGCGGCGTGGATGGAGTTGCTTACAAGTACATTTGGGAGATTGGTTGCGGTCGCTGCGGGCTCATGCAGTCAATAGAAGAGGCTCTGCAGCGTGCATGCGAATGTGTGTGCATGCATGCTTGATGCTTAGAGCTGTGTAGCTTGCCGGAGAGTGCCGCTGCTGCGTTGTTTTTGTGGTGGGCGTTGTGCGTGCGCTACTGACGCTTCTGCTGTGGGTGACGCAGGGAGTCTTTCTGTCACACACGTTTTTGAGGGCTGTGACAATTCTGCGATGGCATGCGCGAGTGGGGGACTACTGAGAATGATGCGGGGAGCTGTGTGCGGCCCACACGGCGCGTTGGAGCTGCAACTGCAAGTGGCTGTACGTGGCGCGGGTGGCTGTGCTGACGTTCTGCCAGGCACCGGTGCTTTGCGAGGAGGGAGGGCGGGAGCCCGCTTTGCGTCTATTTGAAGTGTTTCGGGTGTGGTGGTGGCTGGCGTGCGGGCTGTTGGATTTGTTCAATAAAACAGGAGAAAAAACAACAATTAGTGTGGATATACTTTCCCTTTGTCCGACTGCTGCCTTTCTGCTTTTTCTTCATTTGCATGCCGTGTGCGCAGCATCAACCTGGACGCTGTTTGTTGTGCAGCGCCGACCCATCGGTCACGCTAGCGGTGCCAGTGGTCATGTGCTTCTTTGCTGGGATCCCACCACTCCGCACGGTGATTGTGTGGGGCTGCGTGGGTGGTGGGGGGTGGACGGCGTAACTAATTTGATTGTGTTCTCGCGTCTTTGTGTTGGCGGTCGGGCTGTGGCCGGATGCTTCTGCGTACCACTGTGTTTATTTGCTGTTGTTGCTGCCTCTTCCTTCTCCTCTGACCGAGCAGTTAGAGATACTTTGGACTGGCCAGCGCAACTATCGTTTCAAGGTGTTAGGGATTACTCGCAGTATTAGGATTAGCATCAGTGTGATATCGATATATAGGAATTGTGTCATTGGATTTTCCATCTGTAGAACGGGATTTGCTAAGTAGGAGTTATGGTTGACGGGGCGAGTGCGAAACACCACGACAGCCCTGTTGGTACCTGTTTGGGTCGGTGGATGTGGTCTGCGGTGGGTGCGTGTCCGCGCAGCCGTCACCGTGTGCGGCGCAGGGCCGTTGCGACTGTGTGTACGGCGCTGCTTGTGGCGTTGGCGCTGGTTGCTGCTGCTGCGTGGATGCCCGCGGTGCATGCGGTGGTGTTGCGACTGCGGGGCGGCACGGTGGACAGAGCCATCACGGTTGGCCGCGCCGTGGACACGGTGCTGATGGACGGCGTGTACATGACGAACGGCGTGGCTGTTGTGTTCGACGTGCCGGCGATGCTTCCCGGCGCGCTGCTCATCGAGTTGAGGAACTGTGTATGCGACGGCGGTGCGCAGATCTACGTGCGGGGCTACGGCGGCGAGCCGGCGAGTGACCGGAGCCTGGAGGTGAGTGTGAGCGGGCTATCCGGCGACTACTGCTCGCTTGTGTTTGTGCACAACCTGCCGGCACACACGAACGTAACGGTCCGTGACTCGACGATTGTGACGCCGGGACCGATGCGCTACTCGCAGCTGAGCGGGCTGACGGACGCGGTGGCGTCGCCGCTTGTGCTGTACGCGACGTCGCTGTTGCAGACGCAGCTGCGTTTGAGCAACACAGTGCTGAGGTCGTTGCAGGCGGGCGGGTCGGCGGTGTACGTTGGCGGCGGTGTGGACCTGCTGTCGAGCGCTGTGGTGCTTGACGGCGTGTCGCTGGAGGCGTCGGGCGGTCCGACCGCGTCCGCGATGCGTGTGGCGTCCTCGTCGCGTCTCAGTCTGCGGGGCCACTCGGTGTTCTCCGTGACGAACGTGTCGGTTGTGAGCAGCGGCGGCGGCCTTGTGCTTGGAGAGCGTGTTACTGTGTTTGATTCGGTGCTGCGCTTTGTGGGCGTCGAGGGGTCTGTCACGTCCTCGCTGGTGTGCTGCGACGGTGGGACTGTCGGTGGCGGCGGGTGGCTGGACCTGCACGACGTGTGGGCGGTGGGCGAGGCGTCGTCGGTGGCGTCGCTGTCGGGGGTGGCGCTGAGCGGCGGCATCGTGTCGATTGCGCGCTGCGCTGCCGTTGGCGCGACGCTTGTCTCCGGACCGACGATCACGAGCGGCGCCGTGTCGGTGCAGTGCAACCGTGCCGGCGGCCGGGTGCTGCAGAGCAGCGGCGACTACCGCATGGCCGGCCTGTCTTCCGTGAGCGTGGTGCCGTGCGACGGCTGTGCGGCCGCGCTGGCGTGCTTTGATGCGCTGACGGCGTCGTTCTCCGACTGTGCTTGCAGCTGCCTTGCCGGCGGCTTGGGCGAGGCGTGCCTGCCGTTCGACGTGCCGCCTGCGAGGTCCGGCGGCGGTGGCGATACCGCGGAGGGCTGCGTGAGTGGCGTGGCGCTGACGGAGTCGGTGACGGTTGGCGGCGGGCGTGCGACGGCGTGCTTCGACTCGGTGGTGTTCAGCGGACCGATCACTGTGGCGGTGGACCTGCGCTCGATGGACTTGTTTGCTGGCGCGTTGAACGTGACGCTGCGCCACTGCGTGCTTGCGGGCGGCGTGCAGCTGCGGATTGGCGGCCTCAGCGAGATCACGGCGCGCCTGATGCCGCACGCCCTCGTCAACATGACGAACGTGACGTCGGTGGAGGGCACGATTGTGCTGCATGGCGCGATGCCGCTGCACTCGAGTGTGCTGCTGGCGAACTCGACGCTGCGCGCGACGGTTGGCGGGTCGCAGTACGTGCCGACGACCCCTGGCCATGCGAGATCCCGGTACGGCCCCGCGCTTGTCCTGGACGGCGTCCGGCTACTGTCGACGCGGTTTGTCATGACGCGGTCGACGCTGGTGTGTGGCGGGGAGTCGTGCGCTGCGATCCTCGTGGAGCGCGGCCTCGGCGTGCACCTGTCCAGTGTCTTCTACATGGACAACTGCGCTGTCGTGTCGCAGACGCACGTGATGTACGCTTTTGCGTCGGACCTGCGTGTCAGCGGCGGCTCTGTGTTCTCCATACAGAACAGCTTGTGGAGTGCACTGAGCACCGAATACTACAAGGGTGCGTGTGTGTTCAAGGATGTTGCGGTGGATGGTGGCAGCGTGCTGCAGATGGTGTCCAGCAATTTCCGTCTTGGCTTCGCCATGCTCATTGCAAACACGCTGACCGTGGCTGACGGCAGCTGGCTGGTGCACCGTGACAACGAGTTCCGCACCGCCTACGTTGTGCACGTGGCCAACGAGAACGGCGTGGCGTTCTGCGATCAGAGTGTGTGGTCGATACTTGACAACAACTTCACGTACGGCTCGTACTCGTCAACCATTGCACACATGACAAGCAACTGGTTACCACCATCCGACTCGCGCCCGACCATCTACGGCGTGTGCAACGAGATAAGAGGCTCTCCTGTGACGAATTACGGAGAAGAGCTCAACATTGGGGTGCCCGTGACGGTGTTGGACTGTGGTGCGTGCACCGTGGACGCCGTGTGCTTTGCGGCGAGGACGAGCAGCATCAGCGGCTGTGAGTGTGTGTGCGCTGCTGGCGGCTACGGTGACACGTGTCTGCCGGCTGTGGTTCCGGACGGTCTTGGGCCGCTCCCGCTCCCCGATGCGAGGGACACGGAGGTCCGCTGCGTGCACGGTGGCAGCATCAGCTCCGTGTACGATCCTGATCCCGGTGTGCGTGGTCTGTGCTTCGTCAACGTGACCTTCACTGCCGCGATTGTGCTGGACTTGTCGTATTTCGATGCGCCACAACAGACACTCAACATCACGCTGCTGCAGTGCGTCCTCATGGGCCTGTCGGTCAGGGGGAGTGGTGTGCGAGTGCACGTGAGCGTGGTCTCCTCGATGCTGGATTCTGGTGATTTGGAGTTCAGGGGTGTTTTTGGCGTGAGCTCCCAGATACTGGTGGTTGGCAGTGCAATTGTGACGACGTGGAGCCACGCCATTGCCTTTTTGGATTTTGTTTTTGGTGCGAACTCGACGCTGCTGCTACTCGACAACTACATTGAAGGGAATAGGCACGCAGTCTATTTCACCAATGCTGTTGTTGTTGATGGTGGCGGGATCATTGTGAAGGGAAATACGCTGAGGGCAACGAGGAACGATGACGGTGTAGAATCATCCGTTTATGCTTATGCTATTGATGTGAGGAACGGCGGCTACTTTGACTTTGAGAACACCACGATGAGCGCGGTCAGTGGCTTTTATTTTCACGGGGAAACCACCGTGAGGTCCGCGGGGCTGCTGAGAGTGGCGGACTGCACCTTTGTTGAAAGCACAGAGGAGTTTGAATCTGCGCTGGTGTATTTTGACGGCTCTGTGACTCTCGAGGGTGGAGCGCAGTGGCGTGTGGAGGGCAACAGCGTGAGTGCAGCTTCAATACTAAGTATATCACATGCCCAGCACAACATTCAGTTGTCAGAGAGCGGCACTACCGTGGTGCTTGCACACAACCGTCAGGTGAGCTCGAGTAAAGCCTTTGCCAATTTTTTCCCATCGAGCATTGTCGTGATGTCACCCGCGCGGTTCGTGGTTGGGTGCAACCTGCAGGGTGGTGAGGAGTTGTTGTACGACGGTGTATTTCCGGAGGGTGTGGTGGTGTTCAGGTGTGTTACATGCAACGACGACGCGGCGTGCTACATGCCCGGGACGGAGTTGGTGGACCGCAGCTCGTGCTCGTGCAGCTGCAAGGACGGATGGCATGGCGCGTCGTGTCTTCCCTTCGAGGTGCCCGACACGGTTGTGCCGCCCGCGCCGGAGAGAGC
>NW_001849066.1:2545-9197 GCF_000209065.1 Trypanosoma cruzi | reverse complement strand
ACATTGCGGACCTCATTCGTGTTTGCGAGGAACTTCACCTCCCGTTGATCGCGGATGAAATCTACGCGGGCCTGGTGTTTTCAGGCGAGACGTTCACCTCCGTGGCGGACTTTGACACGCCGGTGCCTCTTTTTGTTGTGAGTGGTCTCTCAAAACGGTTCAACGTGCCAGGGTATCGCTTTGGCTGGGTGGTTGTGGTGGATCGGGATGGTTACGGCGCAAAACTACTGAAAGGGGTGCGAAAACTGGCCACCCGTACTCTGATGCCCAACTCGCTCTTGCAACATGCTGTCGTGAGTGCCCTTGAGGAGACGCCACAGAGTTTTTTTGAGGACTGTGCGAATCGCATGGAGGCGGGGGCGATGGTGCTTTACAACGGCCTCAAGGACTGTCCCGGTCTTAAGTTGGTGCGGCCACGTGGTTCGATGTTTATGTCTGTCGTTCTCGCCTTTGAGGAATTGGACTGCAGCGTACGGTCGGACGTGGAGTTTTCCAGGAGGCTTGCGGAGGAGGAAAATGTTCACGTATTCCCGGGCGAGCCTTTTAATATGCCAGGAGCTTTGCGGATAACTGTTTCTCGATCCTTGCCGATGTTACACGAAGCTGTCCAGCGCATTCAATCCTTTTGTGAGAGGCATCGGCGCGCCTAGTGGGAAAAAGAATTGGTTGCGATGCTGTGGTGTAGAGAGGACTATGAAAGCAGTGAAAATTAGCAGATGTTGGGGTAATTCTTTCCAAAAAAACTTTTCTTTTGTTTTTATTTTTTAGTTATTTATTTATTTATTTATTTATTTTTTTCTTTTTCTTTTTACCATAACGGTAATGGGGAATGGGTGTTGCCTGTGGATGAAAAGCTCGCAAATACATGTACTCCCTTTCTCGCCCGTTCATTTTATTTTTATAACAAAAAAAGAAAAGAAGAATTAAATGTTATTTTCATTCTATTATTGGTGTTGTGATTATGTGCGCGTCTGTTTGTCTGTTTGGTTATTGTTTTTTGTTTTTGTTTTTGTTTTTTTTTTGTTGTTTTTTTGTTGATATTGTGTGCACATTACAAATACGGTGCATTGAAGCAGGTGAATGATGTTATTCTATGCGGGGAGACTGGGTGCCTCACGGAGGAGAATCTCGTTGACTGATGGAGGGGGTTTTAAATGTCGTTTTCATTGTGTCTAATTGTGTTTTTTTTTTTTTTTTTGTTGTTGTTGTTGTTTGTTTGTGGGGAAAAGTGGCTTTAGAGCTCTGCAGATATCTCTAAGAGCACCCGCAGTGGGGAAGCCAAAACTATTCTCATGGTTCCGGTGTCGATGCCGGTCCGGGGGCGGCGCGCCGTTTAAATGACCCGGCGCTTTTATCCCTCACTCAATAAGCGTTGGGTGTTTACCGAACCGCCGGGGATCCGTCGAGGGCTGCAAGAAGAAGGCCGGGATTATGTTGCCGTTGTGACGCAGGCCTATGCGCCAAACTTCACTGACACGACGGCGCATGATGCATATGAGAGGAGCCGACGCTTTATTGCGAGGCTCAAGCAGAAGGATGCTGGGCGGGGAATCCGCGAAACGGAGGCGGTGGCTTCCCTCCTGGCGTCGGTGGACTTTTGACTGGAGGAGGATTACGCAATGCCGGATGAAAATTGCTCCCTGTTTTCCCGGCAAAAAAAGAAAAGAAAAAAAAAACAGGTGCGTTGATGTGAAATTTTTTTGCCGTCATTATTTATAAATTTATAAGAATGTTTTTTTTTTTTTTTTTTTTTTTTTGCTTCTGTTTTTTTGTTTATCTTTATATTTATTTATTTATTTATTTCCGCATGGACGTTGATTGTATCATCCTGCAACTTTCATGTGTCATGTGTGCCCGCCATTCTTCACTCACTCCGCTTCTTTTCGTTGTTGTTTTAATTGTCCCCCCTCCCTGGAAAAAAAAAAAAAAAAAAAAAAGGGGACAGAGGGATGCCACACGCTGCGCCCAAAACGGATGGGCGAAACACAGTTGGATTGAGAGCAGGCAAGACACCCGTTAAAATTTGTCTCGAACCGACGCCGCTGCGGATGGCACCTCTCGTGCCGAAGTGTATGGTGCAACATGAGAGGGAACTGCCATGCAGACCCCACGCAGAAAAGGACATCACGGCGACTGTAGACGGAGAGTTTGTTGTGCCCCTGCGCTTTCACGACGTACTTCTGGAGCGGCGTCTTGGCAGCAAATTGAGCAGGCGGAGATGTGTCACGGTGCGGTTTGTTCCCGTTATGTGGGACGCGGGGAATATACGTCGGCTGAAGTTTGAAAAATTGACTTCCGCGAACAGTTGCTTCTCTTTTGTCTAAAGAAAAATTGTCACTTGTGACCTTTTTTTTTTTTTTTTTTTTTGTGTGTGTGTGTGGGGGAAGGAAAGGCGTCTGCCACGCTGAGACAAACAAGCTCTTGCTGTCTCTCTTTCTTTCTTTGTCCGTGTTTCAGGATGTGAATGCGCATGCGCGGATTTTCTGGGTGCATCTCAGGCTGTGGGGCTTCCTTTACTACTCTTCTTCTTTTTTAATAGCTTAGGCCCCTTCCCGCTCGTCCAGATAAAAAAAGGGGAGGGTGTGACGGAGGTGTGGAGCTCCCTGCTGGAGAAAAAGGAACCGAGACGAGTCGGCTATATTTGGGCGTTTGTGTCTGATTCCCAGTTGAGACGTTGTCTTACTTTTTGTTGTTGTTGTTGTGTGTGTTTCCCTGTCGTCCGTTCATTGTCGAGCTTCTGTTGTTCCCCGGCGGCATACATACATATATATTACGTGGGCGTGATGTGGGCGGAAGACCATGTGCTTCTGAGTAATATGTTGCGGAGCATCCAAACGACCAGGGCAAAGGAGGAGGGGAAAAAAATGAAAACGATGGAGAAAATGACTGAGCCCCCGACTGTGCAAGACGACGGAAAAGACGCGGTCGTGGAGGATTCGTACGGTCGTGTGTGGGATCGACTGTGGACCGTGTGTCGGCATTTCTCTGTGTGGGGATTAAAATTTGCCTTCTCCCTCGCAGGGGAGCAGCGAGTGAATGAAGAGGACCTCTCTTCGCAGGAGTCGAGGTATGCCGAGTGTATACTGGAACAAAATAAAAGAAGATACAAGGAAAAGTTGTTTCAATTTGTTTGGAACAGGCCTGGCATTAAGAAGGGGAGGTGTTCTGCTCCTCCTCATCCCCTTTAAAACACACGCACACACACACACACAAAAAAAAAAAAAAGGAACTGATTTTATTTTACTTATACTTTGTTTTCTTGTTTTGTTAGCCTTGGTCGGTTGGTAGGCTTTCTTCCTCTTTTAGTATTATTATTATTGTGCGTGTTGCCTTTTGGTCTCTCACTGTAAGACGGAAGGGAAATGAAGTAAAATGGTCGATGTTTTCACCTGCCGAGGCATTTCTCTAAATGATAATAATTATAATAATAACGTTCTTTGTGTTTTTTGTTTTTTGTTTTTTGTTTGTTCGTTTTTTTGGCCGTGTCTGTTTCTCCACTCTGAAGAAGGAGGAGAAGGAGGAGGAATGTAAACGTGCAAGTTGGATGTATATTTTTTCAGCACAAAACAAAAATGCGGTTGTTGTTGTTGTTGTTGTTGTTGTTGTTTTTTGTATGTAAATTTCCCTCTTCCTCTCTCTCTCTCTCTGTTGTTGGGGATGTCTCTGTTTTGGGTGATGGTTTTGTTTATTTCTTTCTTCGTGTGGGTTGTCATTGAATGCGCCTGTTCCCATCTTCTTTCTGCTGTTTAACCCCTCGGCGCGGCCACAGAACTGAGAGCACCCTCCCACCCAAGAAGAAAAGAAAAAAAAGAAAGAAAGAAAGAAAGAAAGAAAGAAAAAAGGCGCAGCAGAGGGAACGGGAGGGGGCGTTGTATGGAAGCGAGGGTAATTAACGTGCATTGACCGCGTTTCTTCTGTCTTTGATTATTTGTGGGTGAGTGTGTTTTCTTGCCCACACATTGGCTAGAGGAGCACGATGTGGAATGCACGAATGCGGACCCTTGCGCTACTGGAAGAGAGTCTTTCGGGAAGTCCTGTTCGCCCCATTGCCGATGGTCGTAACGACGGTGGTGTGGGAGGCATTGAGAAGTTGAACGGGCATAATGAGGCGTACTTCTGCCCCGTATTTATTCCATCGAAGGCGCGATACCACAGTGAGCGCGGGACAATCTCGCTCCTGATACAAGACAAGGTGCCTTTCACGCTTGTCGTGCAGCCAGAGGAGCTCACGTTGTACGAACAGCTGGTGGATCGGTTGGTTAAAAAGTGGTGGGGTGATGTGCACAACAATGGCCAGGGCGGTACGGAGGATGGTACAGACGGTGATGAGTTGCGGTTCCTGTTTCCACGTCATGGGTTGCAACGCAATTCATCCCTCTTTTCGCAGGAGCTGCTCTCCACACGGCCCTGTACGCCTCCACCCCCACCACCCTTGTCACGACGACGAGATGCATTCGATGTTCGGCGCCTTGTTAAAATTCATGCATTGCCGCTTTCCGATCAGGGCGTCTCTTATGTGCGGAATTACATTTTGACAGAACTTGTTCCGAGAGCGTTGGCGACATCTTTACCCTCTTCTTCCTCCGCGCCGCGGGCAGCACAGTGGTTTTGGGTAATGGACGACGACATTCAACGGTTCTATATGGCGTGGGATGAAAAGAACCATGTAATCACTCCCCGCGAACTCTTCACTGAGGTCTACACTCGCATTCAAGAGTTACATGGTAACATCTGCGACATGAATGGCATCGCTATCTTTTCGCTAGAATACCCCCGTTTCGCCTACACTTATGGTGATAGCGACGTTGCTTTGAACAGCTACAACAACATTGCCTCACTGTTTCGTTACGACCTGTTGCCACCCGACTGCAAGTACCGGTTCCGTATCCGAGAGGACTATGACTACACGCTGCAGCTTATAAATCACGGGATGATGACTGCGCGGTTCCGTAATCTTTCCTTTGAGGTGCCTGGAATGGCAGAGATGGCGGGGGGTATGACGGACTACTACAAGACCCAGAAGGAAGATATCAGATTGCAGAACAAGTTGTTTCTCGAGACTTGGCCGGCCGTGGCACAGGAATGCATCAAGGGAAAGGGGGCATTGCAGCGGGAAGACATACGTGTCCGGTGGGACCTCCTCCACCCAAAAAGGAACCCTGACCCCAGTGCCACCTTGCGGTGCCGCACGCCGATGCAGAAGAAGGCACATAAGCCTTTGTCCAATGGCATTGATGAAACTGAGTCAATGGCGAAAAACGGCTATGAGAACACAACAACAATTGAAATGAGCACAAGAAAGTTGAAGGGCAAGAGGACTCGGTCGTCGGAGGCGGCACGAGAGGCGAATAAGCAGAGGAACGAGAAGCAGAAGCAGAAAATGACGCTGAAGACAAAAACCAGTTTACATGGAAAAGAAGGAGAAGAAGCGAGGAGGAAGAGGGTAAATTGTGGAATCAAGCGACAACCACCGGAGTGGAAGGGCTACGCCCTCGAAAGGTGGAGGTATCTTACAGTTCATGAGGCGGAGCGACTCCACTTGCACCTTATTCCATCAGAAAAGTTGCGTGTTGGGCAAACCGTTGCAGTCGTCCCACCAATGTTTGATCAGAACCCCTCTGTTGTGGAAGCGGTACTTGTCGACAAGAAAGTTATGCGAAGGCGCCGATCTGAAAGGAACGGGGGGCAGGGCGCCACGGATGCCAAAAAGGGATCTGAGGTGGATATCGTTGTTGAGTGGAGTGCAGTGGCGCGTGGCCTACCTCTCCTGTACGTGACTCGTTGCTACGAACTGCCTATGGAGGGTGTTGATGTCGCCGCGGCCGCCGTAGATGCGTTCTTTGAGAAGGAATGGGAAGAGGAAGAGGAAGAAGAAGAAGATGGTAGAGTAAAACAGGGACAATAAGGTGATGGTGGACAACAGGGTTTCTGTCCGTCCCCAATCACAAAGAAGTAAAGGATGAAATATTAGAGGTGAACCATAGACACTGGTTGGGTACCGTGTTAATGATAGAGCAACCCAACGAATAATAAACAGTAATAATGATAACAATCATACTACAAATACTACTACAGGGTGTCCTTTACTTCACTAACACGCCCCTCGCCTTTCCCCCATCCCTTTCCACCACTATATGCAGAGTAGATAATGTGGTCGGCAGAATTGGGAAAGGAATGGATCCTTTGTAAAGTATATATATATATATATATATATACATGGTAAGGCATCGACAATAAGATTTGATGTGTGTCTGTATTGATCTTATCTTCCTCTTTTGGGGGGAAAGGTGGGGGGGTTGATGTGGGGGTATATCTGTATATATATATATATATACATACATATATATGTATGTGTGTATGTACTTTTATTAATATTTTTATTGTATTTTTTGGCCAGCTTTGCACTTCGGAAAGCGAGAAAGAGCGAGTGTATATTTATACACACATATCTGTATATCTATCTCTCTTTTTTTTTTTTTTTTTTTTTTTTTGGTTGCCTTTTGTTTTGTTTTGTCTTTACTCCTGTCATGTCACAGCAACGGGGTATACTCTTTGTGTCTACTCCCGTCTCGTTTGTTTTTTTTTTTTTTTTTTTTTTTTTTTTTTTTTTTTTTAAAATTTATTCAAAAGGGATTTTTTGAAAAAAAGTGAG
>NW_001849066.1:0-2445 GCF_000209065.1 Trypanosoma cruzi | reverse complement strand
TTTTTTTTTTTTTTTTTTGTTTGGGGTTTTTTTTTTTTTTTTTTTTTTTTTTTTTTTTTTTAATTTGTTTGTTTACCTTCCGGGTCCTCTCACCTACACAAATACGGCAATACGTGCAACGACCACATTTTATCCGCAGCGGGTGTCCATTCCCTTGCATGATTTTTGTACTGTTCTTTCCATTGTTTCTTTTTTTTTTTTTTTTTACTTTTTCCCTGTCTGTGTGTTGTTGTTTTTTTTTTTTTTTTGTTGTTTTTTTTTTTTTTTTGGTTAATCTACTTTTGATTTTTGTTTTGTTTTTTCGGTAATGCAAAGTGTTACTTGGAGCATTTAGTGTGGCGCCATTCTCGCTCGCTCGCTGGCTTTCACCCATTCACACTCGCTCACTCTTTTAAACTGCATTTTATTTGCACCGTTGCTGTCGTCGTCGCCTGTTGCTTTTGTTGACATGTCTCTCTTTGGCTCTTCTTTTTGGCCGGTGGTGGTGGGGGATGGAAGCATTGAGCATACAAAGAATCGTCTTCTTCTGTAACACCACACCCGAGTTTTCAAGGAAAGCAACGTCAAATAAAAACAAAACAAAATAAAAAAAAATGTCAGCTGGGGCTCCTGACACTCTCCCACTCAACCTCATGCGCAGCCGCAAGGCGGAGGAGGAGAACAAAGACGTCAGCACCACGGCGAATCGATTCCGTGAGCGGTTTGAGGGAAAAGATGCGTCCGTCAGCGGGCGCAAGGCGGAGACCACAACGATGGTGAATGAGTACTACGACATCGTGACAGACTTCTACGAGTACGGCTGGGGACAATGCTTTCACTTCGCCCCGCGCTATCTCGGCGAGTCGCTGCTTGAGTCGCTCGCCCGCCATGAGTTCTTCCTGGCGTACCAGGGACAGTTCAAGCCGACGGACACGGTGCTCGATCTGGGCTGCGGGGTGGGGGGTCCGGCGCGCAATATTGTGCGCCTTGCCGGCTGCAACGTGATGGGGGTCAACAACAATGAGTACCAGATCAGCCGAGCCCGCCGCCACGACACCAAGTACGGCATGAACAGCAAGATCAACTACACCAAGACCGACTTCTGCAACATGTGCTTTGGCGATAACGAATACGACGGTGCCTACGCCATTGAGGCCACCTGCCATGCCACGGACAAGGTGAAGTGTTTCAGCGAGGTCTTCCGTGTCATCAAGCCCGGCAGTTACTTTGTCCTGTACGAGTGGTGCATCACTGAGAAGTATGATCCAAATAATGAGGAACACCGCCGCATTCGCCACAAAATTGAGCTTGGTGACAGCCTTCCTGACCTGGAGACCAAGGGCCAGGTGATTGAGGCGCTGAAGGCATCCGGCTTCATTGTGGAGGACAGCTTCGATGTGGCTGAGCGTTTCGAGTCAAGTCCGATCCACAACCTACCATGGTACCTGACGCTGCAAGGGAACTACACGACGCTGGCAGGCCTCAAGTGCTCCCCGTTGGGCCGCTGGTTTACGAACAAAATGTGCCGCGTGTTGGAGTTTGCTGGCCTTGCACCGAGTGGCACACACAAGGGGGCGGAGATCCTTGAAGAGGCCGCAAGGAGCCTTGTGAGTGGCGGTGAGTCGGGCATCTTCACCCCGTCCTTCTTCGCGAAGGCGCGCAAGCCACTCCCTGGTGAAAAGCCGAGGAAGTAGAAGCATGCGAAGGCAAAGGAATCCATGCATGAGGGATAATATAGGAGGCCGTGTGTGTGTGCGAGGGCACGGCTAAAGTAAAAAAGAAACAACTTGTTTTGTTTTGTATGCCTTGGCAATGAGAAGACTTACAGATGGATGCAGCCAAAAGGACCTTCATGAAAATCAACAACAAGAAGTGGAAAAGAAATTTTAAAAGGGAATTAAAAAAAAAAGAAGAACTGAAGACGTGGAAAGGGAGAAACGGATGGAGGTGAGGGGAAAAGGCAACAGAACCCTGCAGCCGGCGGGTATAGGTTTGTGTATACATGTGTACATATGTAATTCAAGCGTGCACGAGGATGTGATTGTCATGGGTACGGCGAGGAGGCGGAAGTGGTTTTTGGATTCCTGCCGCCACCACCACCACCGTTCCACTTTCCTGTTGTCCCATCTTTTGTTTTTTGTTTTGTTTTTTTGTCTTTGTCTTTTGTTCCGCGAAATGACGCTTCAGTTGTTTTTGGCCGACACGTCCCTCTGCGTCTTGTGTGTCCGCGAGAACATCCCCGTTTGGCCTTTTGCTTTGCTTCTCTCCGGCCCACAGCGGGGGCCATCGCGGATTTTTTTTTTTTCTTCCACGCGGCCCGCTCCACTCCTCCCCTGTCTGCACGACGAACTGTTCGAAACGGGGGATTTGTGGCTGATGACGGGAGCGCCATGAAAACATCGTAAAAAAAAAAAAAAAAGGAGAGAGCGAGAGAAATAACAGAAAAAAAAAAAACGTAAGAAATAA
>NW_001849065.1:7758-9168 GCF_000209065.1 Trypanosoma cruzi | reverse complement strand
AGAAGAGGAAAAAGTTGTGAAGAGATATCTTCGTTTGCACGAGATATGAATTTATTTGGGCAGCCAGCCATCCTCGCAAGCATTCTTCTCACAACATCCCCAAACCACAGAGGAATTCTGCGGCATTCATATTTCACAGAAGCTTCTAATGGCAAAGGAACCCTTAAAAAAAAAAAAAACTAAAATAGAGGAATTTTATTGCTGTGGCACCGTGGATCATAATGATTCTCTCTCACAAGAAACTCTCTGAATAAACCCGGTGGCCACAAAAAAAAAATTAAGAATCGCTAAAATACTCCCTGTGAAAATTCACTATAAGCAAAATGCACTCTGTCCCCCAATTATTTCCCCAACTTTCTTCCCTATCCCTTTTCCCCCAAGATTATTGTGTTCACTTTTCTCGGATTTTATTTACAAAACACAATGTTAAAATAAACTGGTATTAATGTACCTTTCCGTTCCAGAACGCCACAATCTCTTTTTCATCGTCGCTCAAATTTTCGGTATTGACGGGACCACATCTCTGCCATTTCGTTATCTTTTTGCTGTTTTCGTGCTGCACGTAAATCATCTCCCACGACATTTCTCGGGATAACTCCTCCCAACCATTAAAATATGCCGCCAGGCACTCAGTGAACTGCCGCACAGTGCTGGTTGTCGTGTGGTGCCCACCCGCCGTAGCCATCCGCAGCCCAACCAGCGTCTTCTGCGGTGACTCTATGAAGAAAAAGGCGTCCACCAACGGAAAGTTTTGAGCCACCGGTTTGTACAGCACCCGAGACCCTATATTAATCTTCTTTTTAAATTTTTCCAGTAACGGTAAAAGACAGGGCTTGAGAGGGCGCTCATGTGGACGTGATTCCAGCGCACAGCGGTGTGGCGGAGCATCTTCTTGCAGTTTCAGCTCCCTGAGTTTCGGTATTATTGCACTTACAAAGGCCCCGCTAAAAAAAGTAAACACGGAATGCTTTTCAAGGGGTTTTGATAAGAGATCGTCCCTGATGGCCAATACGAGTAAAATAAAATTATTCGGCGCCATTAACTCCGCCAACTTGCATGTCACCAAATTTCCGAGATAAGGAGACATCAGTGCATTGTAAGGCAATTCCAATTTGCTTCCTCCTCGTACTCGTACGACCTTTACAACTTTGTGAGAGATGTGGCTATCATCGCACACTTCATTAGTCCCCAAAATAGAGTAATAGTGGGTAGCAAAAAGGTTCATTGATTTAACTCTACTTTCGCACGAGACAAGCCGAGATTTGTATTCGCTGTCATCAAAGATGTAGCGAAGAAGTGGTCCCACTTTATCCATGCGATCCTTCACCTTCTTCCAGTAGTCCGCTTCTTCCTCCCTCAGCTGCCGATTGTGCTTCATCCAAATGCACATTGGCCTCACATCGCTCTCGT
>NW_001849065.1:3134-7658 GCF_000209065.1 Trypanosoma cruzi | reverse complement strand
GGTTCATTGATTTAACTCTACTTTCGCACGAGACAAGCCGAGATTTGTATTCGCTGTCATCAAAGATGTAGCGAAGAAGTGGTCCCACTTTATCCATGCGATCCTTCACCTTCTTCCAGTAGTCCGCTTCTTCCTCCTCAAGCTGCCGATTGTGCTTCATCCAAATGCACATTGCCCTCACATCGCTCTCGTCAGGGCAATTAATTATGATTTTTTTCGCTCGCACCAGCTTCGCCCACGATTCGTAGTTGTTTTTGTTTGGCGGTGTCACCACAATCATGCCCCATCCCTTGCAAGGCAAAGCAGTAGACGTTTGATGACCCTTCAATGCCACGTCGTAGATAATATACCCCTTCAACCCACGATCAGAAAACTCGTCCAAAATATCCACGATATTAGACGCCGCACTGTATTTTTCCACCGTTTTGGTGGTCTTGTCAAAAAGAAATTTTCGATTCCCAATAAAGTACGCAACCATTTGCAGTCGCTCCACATCGTAGTGCAGCAGCTGGTAGAGAAGGTACGAGCCGGCAGCCATCGACTTCCCGATCCCTGGCGTCCCAATCAACACAAACGGATCAGGCGAAATTTTGTTCTTACCGTGACTGCTGAACCACTCGGTGAGACCGCCCTTGACGGTCTGCCACACTCGATCCACCTCGCAGTTCACATAGCAGTCAGGAATAAGTTCATTCAGCCCTTGTCCCCACGTGTACGGCCATCCCTTGTCCGAGGCGAGCACCATCAGCCTGGGACGCACTGCACCGGATTGCTCCACACCGTCATTCTTTTCAAAAGTTTTGCCAACCGCCCTGTACGTCCATGACTGCTGTGCTTCCCCTTCCCTCACATACATTCCCGTCCCCTCGCCAACAGGAACCTCCACGACACAATGCCACCTCGCATTGTACACAGACTCGTAGCATCCCTCCAGTTTCATCGGTGCACTCATCGTCATTGTTGGCTTCCTCGCTTCATGAAGTGCTGCATCCAATGTGTTTTTATTGTTGTCTCGAGCACCTGCTTTTACCTCCTCGGCAGCTAATGACCACCTCAGTAGATTGTTGACACCTTTCTCGTGAAGCCTGCGTACATCCTCTTCCATATCCATTTCATCCCTCACAGCCCCTTCCATCCCCGCATAAGCATCGGCTGCCTGTATTTCGCCCAATACTCCCGCTTCGCGGATATACCTCGTGGGATCACTGATAAAATTCCTCAGTAAGACATTCCGATTGGCACGCAAAATGCCTCTGCCTTCCATTTCCAGCGTAAGAAAATCATTCAGCTTTATTTTCATGACGCGAACTCTTCCTCTAAACAACAAATCTTCGATCTTAGCAAATAAGTTAAATATTACTTGTTGCTTGTCCCGCCTTGCCCTTTCTTCTGCCTCGCGGCGTTCTTCTCTCAGTACCTGAGTGAGAACTCTGTTTAGATTTCTCCTTGCAAGTGGAGCGACCGTATCCTTTCCTTCATAGTCCCTCCATTGATCGAGAAAGTACACACCCTCGTGGTGAAGCTTATAAACAGCCTCCCATAGTATTTTCCTTTCCTCCAGCTCCCTTTTCAGCTCTTGGTACGCAGCTAAATTAAGAATCTCTTCAAGAAGCTGCTGGTCTTGTACGTAAGCATCTGGATCCTGAACAAACGCCTCCATCGTCACGTTGTGGTCTTCATCAACAGCCGCCGTGTCGCCCAAGTTGCTCCGAAGGAAATCGTTCAGCCTCATTTTGTACCTGAGAGTGTTTCCCTCCAGCAGGAAGTCCTTTAAGGTGCTTCTCATGGTCCACTGCGGTCGACGCGTTTCCTCCACTCTTCTGCGAGTCGCAGAGGAGTGATCTGTGTCACCCTCAAAGTCCGACCTCGCTCTCCTCCGATATCCCTGCGGGACAGTAGGCGCTTGAATTTCCTCATTATCGTAAAGTCCTTCCTCGGGCCTTCCAGACATTGTTTCTCCTTGTTTTCTTAGTTGGATTGAGTTAGATCTAAACAATAACCACCCAAAGAAAGGTATGAGAGGGATAAAAAATGCACATACATGACAGAGAGCCACAGCAATTCAGTCACCCATACAGGGTGGAGTAAATATTGAGCTCGAGTAATCTTCTTGACCGCTGGCCGGATCCTGAAGTTATGTAAAGAAACCAGACAACATAGGAAAAGGGGCAACACATAGGAAGTTAATTTACCACATGTTTTCTCCTGATACTATATATATGTATATATTCTTTTGGCCGCTCACGCAGCCTTTTGTACTCAGATAGGATCTAATATATTTACTGACGAAATGGCAGACTTTGTGGTCCTCCAACCGCAAGAACCCACCGCATGGTGGGAATCAAAAGTGGGTGGGTGGAATGGTAAAAATAAAAAGCATCTAGCCTCTATCGGTTCCCTGCTGTCCCCCTAAAGTCGTGTACTTCCCAATATATTCATACGGTAGAAAGCACCAAAAAGAAATGCATTCAATTATCAGGATCTACGCACATTCATTAAGTATGCCAGACCTCCCGCGATCATTCTCTTCACAAGCTCCTAGAAAAAATTATATGGAGAGATATAAATGCGAAAATAAGCATCAATAAAAATAAAGTAACTTTTTGATACTCATACCCACACCGATATCGCTATACATTGATCGATGCTTATCTTCTTGTTTATATGGATACATCCCTTCTCTCCCCTCCAAATTGACAGATTGCTTGGTTTCTTGGTTTATGGAATTGCTACTTTATTGGCCGCATATGTATATAGATGGGCATGTAAATATCGGTATTAATATCTATTCAGTGCTGTTGATATATATTGCTACTATCCCTCGTGTCTGCTCAAACAAATACGAAGACTCACACGCCAGCCGCCATCGCAGAGCACGTCCGCCCAATGATCGGAGATCTAAAAGAAAGCCCCGGCACCCGAAGTGGGAGCCGCAGCGGAGTAAATGCAGAATTGCCTCTTCGCACAGTTCAAATCGGCCGGTTCTCACAATTTCCGGTCAATGCCGTGGCGCGCCGTGCGGTAGCGGGTCAGTCAGTCACTGCTGTGGCACTGAAACACGCATGTTGGACGGCGAAGCTCAGCCGGTGGTGATCCCATTGGGCTGTCGTCGCCGGGCAACGTGCGTCTTCTCGGCGGTCTGGCCCCTCTGCTGTCGTGAAATCGGCGACAGCGTGACGTTCACCAACGCATGTGTGCCTGCCATTTTAGGCACGCGGTGCACTTTTTCTCGGTGGAATTCTCCTGCGCGAAGGCGGGCTTTCTGTGATGTTCTTCATGCGGAGGTTCGAGCCTTGCAGCGCGTGGTTATTTAATCTCCATTTTTAGTATCCGGAATTTCTTGCTTTCGGGTGTTTGTGCCGGGTGTGGGTGGTCAATCCCCGGCATTGCCCGCCTGTCCGTCACATTAAAAGCGTTTACAAAGTGCTTCCCTCTTCGGTGCCGACCATGGCTCTGTTCTGGAGCGTTCGTGTGCTCTTATGCAGAATAGTGGTCCCGCTTTCGCTTGAACCCTCAATTCAAAGTACGTGCATTCCAGCGCGGTGCATGCCGTCACACCGCCATATTCCTGGCAACGCCCCCTATTTGTCGGGGGAACTCTTGCTTGTGTAAGTGCCGAAGATGAAACACGATTCCGGCTTGCCTTTCGTGCGACGCCGTGCGGAAAATGCATGAAATTGACTTCGGCCCGGGCCGTGCGGTCTGCAGCGGAGGCGCGATCGGCGTGCCGTCCCTCGCTCTCGTCCCCGCTCAAGTGGCGGGTGGTGGTTCCAGTGGGATTTATGGCGGTTCCTACTCACCAGGAGAAATTAGAATTCCCGCAGCTCCTTGGAGAACGCGTCATGCCCTGAGCGTCAACCATGTGCGCCACAACACCAGTGCGGCAGCTGCAGTGCCTTCCGCACACCGGGCAGTCTGCCGGGCGTCGGATCGTGGCGGGGTGAGGTCCAGCGGGAGAAGGCGGCGTTTCCGTGCGAAGTTCTTTGCGTGCCTGCTGTGCGGGATCCGAGCCGCACCAACAGCATGTGCGTGGGATGGCGGGTTGCAGTGGCCGTAGCAGCCATCCGTATTTGTGCGAAACTCCGCTGCGGAGGCGGGCCAGTGCGGCCTCTTCCCCACGAGTGAGGGTGGCGTCCGTGCGCGTGGGTTCCCAGTCGCCTCTTACGGCGGAGCGGCGAGCCTCTGGCTTGAGCTGTCGGGCACGAATAATACTTTTGGCCAATGCGACGATGCCGGTGGTCCATGTGTCTGTGAGCTGTGAGAGGTCAGACGCCTTCTCGGATTTCGCACCACAAGCTTCGTTCCTGGACACGCCGCAGTGGCCAAGGACAAGCTGCATCCGTGTGCACGCTCCTCGGCGCTGCGGGCAAGAAAAAAGGGTACGTCCACAATGTGAGTCACCAGGTGATCCAGAACCGTCGACGTCTGCTCGCGTGCTTCCACAGTTCGACGAGTAGGTGCATGGGCGCACGCTGCCGTGGAAAAAGTCCCGGTAAATATCGTACTCTCCATGTACGCCACATC
>NW_001849065.1:0-3034 GCF_000209065.1 Trypanosoma cruzi | reverse complement strand
CGCTGCGTACTCCTCCGCCGTCGACAGGACACGGCCACCAGCGTCGTTGCACGCCACCCTCAAATGCGCCCCAGCCGAGAGCGACAGGCTCAGCGACAGCATCCGCGGCAGCACCGCTCGGTTGCGCACAAAGCTCAGCGTGCTCCCAGCAGCGGTCACGGCGCCAGCGGCGTGGAGCATCTCTTTCGAGACGCCGTCGTGCACGTTGCCCTTCGCCAGAAGCATCGACCCACCGGCCAGGCTCACCGTCGAATAAAACGCAACCGCGTATTCCTCCGTCGACGAAAATTCGCTCCGCACAAGCACCACGGCGGAGCCCGACACGCTCACAGCCCCACGCACAGACACCGCGTGCTTGCACAGCAGGAAGTCGCTGTCAACAAACGCCACCACGGAGCCGCCGCTGGCCGCAACACCGCTCTCCACCGACACGCACAGCCCCAGCGCCGTCTGCACCGACAGCCCGTCCACGTAAAGCGCTCCGCGCGACGACAGCGCCACGCCGCCAACAAACAACACGCCAACAGCGTCACGGAACACAGCCGCCACATGCGTGCGCGCGATGGTCAGCACGCTCCCAGTCAGATTCACGCTGTGCACCACGAGGCACGCGGACGCGTCGCCAAGGCCGTAGGCGCCGCGGTACGCAACATGCTTCTCCGCAATCAGCACCGAGTCCACCACGGTGATGCGAGAGCCCGGCGGAAATCGGTTCGCCACCACCACGCCGCCGCCGGAGCGCGACTCAAGCCCGCTGATCAACACATCGGCGCGGTGTTCAGCAGGCGGGTCGGACCGCCACCCAACAACGTACAGGCTCGCTCCGCGCACAAACGTGCAGTTCGCCAGCGTCACGTTGCGCACGCTCCCTGACATCGACTCCACATCCACCACGACGTCTGCCGCAAAGGTCACACCAACGTAGCACACCACCGACGTCCCGAGACCGGCGTTCACCTCCACATCCACACGCACGTCACGCACGCACAAGTCGGCGCCGTCGGTGCTCGGTGGCTCGGGGACAGCGACAGGCAGGCACGCATCGCCATGGCCGCCCTCCGCGCACGTGCAGGCGCAGCCATCACTCAAAGCCGTCGTCGTGTACGCAGGGAAGCACGATGCCGCGAGGGCGCATGGGTCGCTGCAGCTCAGGATAGTGGCATTGTACACGGACGGGATGCTGTATTTCACTCTCTCACCGCCGTTCACAGTGTTGCACGCGGCCACAATCTCCCCTTTTTTGAGGTCGCTGGAAACTGCAGGTATCCACAGCGCTTTCGTCATTCCCGTGCTGGACATGAATTCGTTGCCAGAAACAGACAATGTGGAGTCACAGAGATTCACTTTGGGATAAAGAGAAGCAAAAGCATGCAATGGGGATTCACGGCATAGGTTGCCGCTCAACTGCAGCCAGGAGTTGTAGTAGATGTTGGAGGAGTACCTTGAATAAAACACAGCCAAGCTTCCCTGCATGTCGTTGCCCTGAAACACAACAGCTGAATGAGACTCCACACGTAAGATCGACAAAATGTTCATGAAGTACTTCACCGGCCTCGACACAACGTTGCCTCGGATCACCAAAGCAGAGCTGTTCAGTACGTTCAGCGGCAAAGACTGTCTAGTTCCCTCAAGATGTATCAGAGTACTGTTAGCGCCAGCCATATGAAACGTGTTGCCTAACACCGCAAACACGGAGTGCCACGACACCCTCAGCGCAGATCTGACAACGTAAATGGCGCTTGACGATGCCGCCACGGCGTGAAACACATTGCCGCTCAGCACCACCGCGGAGTCGTTGCTGATCACCAGCCCATTCATCGCAACACACGACGGCTTCCTAAGGACCAAACCCGACCGAGGGACCAGCCTCGTGACCGTAAAGCGGTTCCCGCTGATCGTGATGTTCGTGTGTTGTGGAAACCCACCCTCCGGGCTGAGCAGCGCGTCACTAAATGTGTTGCCGGTGACGAAGATGTTCAGCGACCCAACAGCGGCGTGCACGTTGCCCAACAGCAACAGCACGGCGCCGTCCCTCCACGTGCATCCATCGAACCTGACATTCGCCACGTCGCCCGTCATCCCCCCAAGCAGCACCGTCAGTCTCATGCCGACCCCGCTGAACGTCACGTTGCGGTAGCACAGCCACGACAGCCCGCTGCCCACAGACTGCGCCACCTCGGGGTACACCATGTCGCTGATGCACTCACCAACCGGCGGCGGTGGCGGCGTGGGTGTTGCTGGTGGTGGTGTTGTTGGTGGCGGCGGTGGCGGGCCAGCAGGCACAGGCGCCGGGACGCACACATCGCCGTGCCCTCCAGCAGCGCACTGGCACTTGCAGTCAATGACCGCCGTCGTCAGCGGTGCAAAGCAGTCGCCGTCCTTCGTGCACTCCCCGCACGCGGCAACCGTCGTCACGTTGTTGATGCCGTGGAGCGCCAGTTCTGCCGCCGTCGTCACCTTCCGTCCCGCGACCGTCAGACACCCAGCAACGAACCGGTAACCGGCCTCAATCCGCTTCAGCAAGGACACCGACAACCCCGTCGAGCCCATCTTGCAGCCCGTCAGCGTCACCACACTTCCGCCGTCAATGCTCACAAAGGTGGGATCACAGTCCTTGAAAATCGCACCCACTCCCACGTCGTTGTCGCGCCAATCCAGCCAGCTTGACTGCTCAACGGTCCAAAACTTGTTAGCGTAAATAGCATAGAATGAAAAAACGCTGTTCCCCACCACGCGCAACACGCTGTGATCCGATACGCTGAATCCGTGGCGCAGATAAAGAAGACTTGCCCCAAAAGAAATTCTATTGTTGAGAAGCGCAAAAACAGAGTGATCACTCACAGTGAGGATATTAATGTACAGCATGTGTGCGTATCCATCGAAGCTGCAGTACCGCGTGTACAGCGAGCTGCCACCCACCAGCGTCAGCATCCCGGTCGAGTACAAACCAGACCCCCCATACCTCAATGCATGCGCCTTGACGTTGCTGACCAACAGCGAGGAAGCATTCAAAAAAAAGTTCTGCAGCAGCACA
>NW_001849064.1:1795-9002 GCF_000209065.1 Trypanosoma cruzi | reverse complement strand
GTAGAGCTGCTGGTAGTACTGGGGATATTCCAGGCCGTGTCCAAGCATGAGGAGGAAGATGCCGTGCAACGCCAGCACAGCAACAAGGCCACCACTAGAAAAGCAGCCGCTCAAGTGTCGGCGACAACAAGCGGGTTGGTAAGGTGCGGCAAAATGACGTCGCCTATGCGATGCAGTATGTGCAGATGGAGAGCAGCAGCCGCAGCGTGGTGTAGACAAGGCAGCCACAGTGCGGTGAAGTAGTGCCGGTGGGCACGCTCGGAGAAGACGGAGAGAACAGATGTCATCAACGCCTTCCTCCGCTCGGCAGCGTTGGAATGCACATACGAATCGCTCGCCTCAAATTTAGATCGTTCCTTTTTCAGGAACCCCCATTGAAGGCGAAGCTTCGACAGGTCCGGAATCACGCGGCCGTAGAAAAGCACAAAGACGTTCACAACAATTGCAGATATCGCCGTGTCACCATTACGCCCGCGTTTCTTCGCTGAACGCTCGACAAATGTTGCGGTGGCCCGGAACAAAAAAAACCACACGTCGTCCCCCGCATTGGCAGCACGCAGTGCCTCGCGCAGTTCTGCCACCCGCGGACTGCACTCGTCCGGACTCACGTGATCCCGCACCGGTCGCACCAACGCGGCGCTCAGACAATTCTCCAGCAGTGGACGCACCGTCGCATCGAAGCGCCCGCACAGCTCCTGGTACGTCGCGCACTGCCCACAGCGCTTTAGTGCCGCGGTGATTTTCGCGTTCATCTTGTCCCCCTGGCCGCTTTCTGCTGCAGTCACTCTATTTCTCTTCCTCGTCCTACGGAGAAAACCTTAATAATAAAAAACAAAGACATCACCACCCAACACAACAAAACGTAATGAAATAAATGAGAAAATGCCATCAAAATTCAACACTGCATTCAAACTGTCATGTAAAAGAAAAAAACAGACGATGACCACCTCACAATAACAACAACAACAAAAAGACGGATTTTTTTTTTCTTGTCAATCCTCTTTCTGATTTACTTCAAGGTGAAGGCCTTTATTTTATGTTGTTTTTTTCTTCTTGTCCTCTTACCTCCGTCGCGGTGAATGCCTCCACCTCACTCGGTGGGCAGTTTCAGAAACTCTGCGATATCTCCCGGACAGGCGTTCGGCTCAATGTCAAGCCGCGTCAGTTGCGCCACAACAACCGTCACGTCGTCCTGCTTCCCGCCAGTGTAACGGTACCCCATCGCCCTTGCGTTTTTTGCAAAGGGTGAATCAAATTTCTCATCAGCCCCATTTTTACAGGCCTCCTCAACTAAAGTCTCCGCAACACGCTGGCAGCCTTCACGCCCAACGTTCTCTAAACGCCGCAGGATATCTGACATTTCGACATTGTCTAGCAAGCCGTCACTCGCACAAAGGAACACGTCGCCCTCGCTCACTTCAAGAGTTGTACGGTCCCCGGCAGAAGGCGGATCCTCCGGGAGTTGGTACGGGCAGTTAAACCTGTGCTGCTGCGCCTCGGTGGCAAAGAATAGCTTGGAACTCCGCAGACATATCGTGCCGCAGTCGCCAAGGTTCAGCACGGATGCAAAACGCCCATCAACGAGAGTCACGAGTGACACCGGACACCCGCCAGGTTTACCTCTTTTTTGTGTTTCTGCAAACCCATAATTGAGAGCCTCCAGGGCGCTGATGGTGCCACGATTTTGATCCTTCTCCAAGGCCTGTCGGGTGAACCTCATAATATTCCTCGTGAATACGGCGGGATCGACGCCGATTCGTGCGTACCCGCCAACACCGTCAGCCACACCGATACCGCTCGTGTGCACCAAAAACGCATCCTCACCGCCATTCTTCGCCTTTGACGGGTGTGGCACCGCAAATGCACCGCGGCGCCCGAACCACAAGAGTGGCTGAACCGATGCGGCAGAGAAGAGCCGGCGCGAGCATGCAAACATCATCCTGACATGCAGGAGGAAAAAGGCAAAAAGAGAGTTTAAAAGGGGGATCCTCTCGGCATCGAGAGGAAAGAAAAAAAAAAAAGGCCAGTAAAAAAAAATGACTAAGGTCTGGTATGCCCCCTCACCAACTGGGCGCAACTGCAGGCAAGAGCAACTGCTATTCCGTTGCCTCCCTCAACAATTCGAGGCATTTTGGGCTCCACGGTAAATCCCGCCCACTTCCTTCAATAGAGTTATTTCCTTTTTGTTTGCTTGTACATCACTTGTACCGCCCTTCTTTCGTCGTGCCGTCCGCAAAGGTCGTCACGCGCACACCATCCACGCGGTCGAGGATGGAAGTCTTGTTCGGGTACTCATAAAGCGTACTGCCATCCGCAAACACTGTGGTGGTTAGATCACTCTTCTTGAATACTCTGGTCCCATCGGGCCGCAGTAGTGTCAAATCACCATTTTTATACGCATATTGCCATGTGCCGTCCTCTAGCTGTGTACAGTGGGGATCTTGATTGGCTGTGCCAACACCGGCCGTTTCCTCTTCCTCTTTCCTAGGTTCTTTTGTTGTCTGCGTGGATGCCTTTAAATCCCGAGATGCCTTTTCAGGGACTGCATCGCTGCCTGCTACCGTAATTTCAACTGTGTCCGACGTAAGAATGGTGGCGCCACTGTCGCGTAATTTACTCATCTCTGCCAGAGCCGCCTCTCGCTCCATCTTTGTACGCTGAGCTTGGACTTTCCTCTCCCGCTCGGCCGACTCGTAGTAACTCTCTGCTTGTTTCCATTGCTGCAGGACAAAACCCCAGTTCATCTTTAGCACGGCCTCCTGGGCAACCTGAGCACGGATCGAAGAAAGACTCCCATCTAGGCCGTCGACCGTGTCGGTAACCGCGGCAGCCATCGCTGCCACAGTTGCGGTTGATGCTTCTGCAACAAGTGGGTTGCGGGCCGCACGAGACCACGGCGCCGGGGAGGACTCTGCAGCACTCGTTTTTGTCCTCGCCCCAATCGCTGACAGTAGCCTGCTCTCAGTCATGTTAATAACAGCCAGCGGCCAAAGCCCAAGCACCAGCGGCACACGGTTGGCCGGAAAGTTTACCACCACAAGACGGTGACCCTCAGGCCGTTCCTTGTCGTACACCAGCCACGTCCATCCGGGCTCCCGCCGGCTCGTTGCGTACATCACAAATTCATCCGTAAAATGCGTAAACAACCCAAACTGCCCTGCAGCAATGCTTTCCCACTCCGCTGGCATACCCCCACCACCCTGTGAACACTTTTCCTCAAGATGCATGCAGAAGTGCTCGCTCGAAAGAAAATGGACGCGCCGTTTGAGACACGCCCGACAAGGATGCCTCAGAAAGGCACTGTGTTCCGCCAGCGCAGTAAGTGGAAGCGCGTGCGCCATCACGGGGCAGTCAGGCAAATGCACATCGTTTCTTCTGGAAGTGTGGCCGCTGGCCACAATGAGTTGTGCCGCGGACACATTCACCCCCTTCGCGATGGGTGGATCGAGCAGCGGAAGAAGAACCGGGACAAGTTTTTGCAGCTCACTTGCCACAAGTGCTGCCCTCCCCGCTGTCACACACAACAAAGCTGAAGTTATCCCCAACATTCCCGCAGCGCGTGAGAACGTCCCAGTCTTAGCTTTATTCACTTCGTGTAGGTCCCTTCCCTGTGCCGAGAAACGACCTCTCACTCTCCTCAAGGAAGAAGATGCCAAGCGCCAGCGACATCACAACAACAAAAAAAGACAAAATGGCTCAAGCGCAAAAAAGAAAAGGTGAGTATAAATGAAAACGAATAAATAAATAACAAGCGTAAGAAATGAAAATCTCCCACCCATGACGCACCACTTCTATTACCATTTCTGGTTCTTCCGCAGTCGCCTCGAATGTTCCGTGCACAACGTGTAAAGCGGCGGCATTATTGGCAACGGTAATATTGGCTGTGATAATGAAAAAGAGATCAAGGATACCAACAGCTATTACAGAAAGAGTTAATCTTGATGGAAATAACGCCATTCAACCTTCTCTTTGTTCTTCCTTAACTTACCCTGTGTATTGTACGTTTTTCCGTACATGGTGGATGCTTTTCGGAGCGTCTTATCGACAAGGGACGCGGCATTATGGCTACGTGTTCGCACTTTGGAAAGAAGGGCCTTACCCACACTGTCATCCCGAATCTGATGTCCAACGTAAAGTTCCAACCATCGCAACGCATTTTCGACGGTCATGTTATTGGCAAGCCGTAGAACAGTTCTTCCTACCACTCTAAAAAAGACGTTAGGAAGCTCTGGCACATTTGATGCCGCCTCGAGAAAGCGCATCAACGTGTTCTCATCCGCAGTTTGCAACGTGGCGGCACCGGAGCGACACACCGCTGCGAGTGCCTCTTTGTCATCCGCAACGTTAACAAAGGCTCGCCATACATCTTCAACCTCCAGATCTCCCGCTGCAATCGGAGGACGAGACCTCAACGTTGCTGCAATCGCGGCCGTTTTCTCCCTGTCCTCATTTGAAATGGAAAGAAGTAGGAATAAATCGAGCGTCGACAATTCTTCTGGACGTGCCTGGGAAAGTACTTCTGCTCCTGGCAGGGCCAAAAAGGCTTTACGCTGCTTTTCGCTACACGTACATGCCACCAATACAATGTCTGACAAGCTCCAGCCTTCAATCGAAGTGACATGTTCTACCAGCACAGATTGCTCAAAATATGGAACGAATTTTAGCTTCCGCGCAGTTAATGCCGTCGAAGTAATACTCTCGTGGTCGGGCGAAATTTGAGACAAATGAGAAAGAAGTGCGCGAAACATAAGAACGTCACGGGATTTAAGCGCCACTAACACTTCACAAAGAGTCCTCACATGGATGGGTGTCATGGAGCCAATGGCTTTTGAAAGCCGGGTCAGTAGAAGCGTTGTTAATCCTCTGTCATCTACCCCAAGATGCACAAGCAATTTCAGAATATGCATGGCGTCTTCCATTTTTATCCCCTCCGGGCGCTGCTGCTGCTGCTGCTGCTCTATTGCGTCACGCAACACTGCATACACCTTTGACTCCACTGAGAGTCTCCCCCCTTTCGCGACATTAAAGGACTCTAATACCATCGTCACCGTAGGAATGGAAAGAAGGTTCCCATGATAAGCCTTATGTTTGCGGCGATCAAACTTACGCGTAGCGGCAAAACGATTCAGTAACTCATTGAAGAAAATGCCATCCACTGCTTCCCCTGCACGGGCAGCCGCATAGAGCAAATAGGCGATGTCTTCTTGAGTAAAAGTAGAAGGAGTGTTCTGAAGAAAGGAATTTTTGCAGTGCGATACAAGTTCAGGAGGAAAGAGTTGCAAATCCCGCATACACCGAAGAAGAATTTGCGTCATGGATGGCGAAGAAATCTTTTCAGTGCCTTTTAGCTGGTCCACAAACCGCAAAAGCAACTTAGTAGCCTCTGACGGCGCAATCAGTGACATACCACGAAGCTGCAACAACAAGGCATCGTCGTATCTATCGGATGCTCCCTTGCCAAGCGAAGTTTTGGAACAAAGGAGCCTCTGAAGCTCTTTTCGCAGACAAGGCGCCGCGTTTGGCATGACGGTAAGGCTCCTACAACAGCCTAGCATGTCCTCCGGTGACATGTCGGGGAGAACACGCAGCAGTAGGTCCTCAAACATTTTGCTGAGATGTCCCGACCGCGCGCTTGTCACTGCGCGTAGAATAGCAATAGCATGTGACGCACTGACGCTGCCGAGCGGTTTCCCACAAATTGCCACCTGTAGAGCGTCTAGCCACTCTGCGTCAGTAGAGTGGTGTGCCAAGATGCCCTCTGCCACCGTTATCATTTGTTCAGGGCTAAGATTGCCACCGCGTGTTAGGGAAAGGATGAGCTCTCGAAGCACTGCAAGACTTTCCCCTTGAAGAGGAACCCCTAACTGCGCGCACAGGCACACCGCCTGACAGTCATTGCTCCGTTCAATGCGCTGTGCCGTTAATAACGCGAGTTGCTGTGACACGGCTACAGCGGCCCCACGCGTCGCATGCTGAGATGAATGTGACTGAAGCATAGGGAGCAGAGAACGCCAGACGACAGCACAAAAAGTCACGTGCTCTTCTAGCGTAAGCCCCTCCAGCAGCTCCTCAACTCGACCAGAAAACCAAGGCTGCTCAAATACAACACGTGACCAAAGCGGACCTGAGTTGGGCTGCTCATTCAGTCGCTTGACAATTTCCAGCAAATTTTCGCGTGTCAGCTGCTCCGATAACCTGGAAAGAAACTGGCCCACTTTTGTCTCCAGATGACTTCCTGCCGGATACGAGACACGATGCATAAAATACACGAGGTCTGTCGCATCTTCAACCTCCTCAATTGCGTCCTCAAGCTTCAAATCGTACAGGTAAGACCGTGCCTGCTGTAGCTTTCGCGGCTCACTCGACGCGGCGGCAATCCAGCCTTGAATGAGCTCCGAATGGACTCGCCACGCACGTGAAGCCCAATAAGAAAAAGTCCTTCGCATTCCTCCCGCTGGGGTGTATTTGACGTTGCTGCTGTTGCTATTTCTCTTCCTTCCTTCTTTGCTTTTTCTTTCCTACTTCTCCTGTTGTTGCTTTGGGGAGGAGAGGGTTCCACCTGCCTAATGGGTAGTTAGCACAGCACCCCGACGCCCTTTCTCTCCGTCCACACGGTAGAGCGGCAGTCGCTACCGTTTCTCTTACAATTCCTTGTTTGGGAAAGAAATCAAAAAAAAACATAAAAAAACGTTGGGCCTCGTTAAGAGCAGAGACAAAATTAATAAAGGCGGCAAATAATAGGATGATCTCGCATGTCACTTTATTTGCACCCACTCCACCACGCCCTTCAACGCCAAACCTCACTAGTCCTCCTTGTGCCGCTTCACTTTATCCCGCATAAAACTCGGTAGGCCATGTGGTTGCGGTGCAAATCTCTGGCGCGGGCTATGTTTCGCCCTTATTGCACCTTGCACAGCGTAGACCCCTGCCAATACCGCCAAGACGTTGAGGCCAAGGAGTATAGCGGAGAAAGCCAAGTCGAGCATCATGACATACGTCTGTAACCACATGTAATAAATGGCCCCCACCGCAGCCACAAGTAAGAGGCCAATGGCCAGACATGATGTGCCCACTTCCTCCGCAAGATTCCCACGTGTACCAAGAGACAAAGCGGCAAAATCTATGACGAGCAGCAAAAGTGCTGAAACAATTTCCATTGGTAGCGCTGCAGGAGGAAACTGCAGCGTGCTCCCCTGTAGATGAGGAG